>NC_135806.1:91322148-91570549 GCF_964213995.1 Mustelus asterias | reverse complement strand
GTAGCCGGTTTTCATGCGGATCCACTGTGGAATCGACCGGTTCTGCTTCATCTTCTTAGCGAGGAATCGCTTCATCCTGAAGGTTTTGTGGGATGGCATGGCCGCACGTCCACTCCGGCAGGAGGGATCGGCCGCAACTGGCAGCGGATCCCCCCCCGACCAGAGGATGAAACGTCACACACCCTCTCCTCCCCGCTCCCCGTCCCCCCCCGTCCCCAGAGGATGAGACGTCACACCCTTCTCCTCCCCCACACCAGGGGATGATCGGTCACACCCCCTCTCCTCCCACCCCCCCCCCCCCCCCAGGGGATGATCAGTCACACCCCCTACCCTCCCACCCCCCTAAAGGATGGGACGTCACACCCCCTCTCCGCCCCTCCCACCCCCCCAGAGGATGAGACGTCACACCCCCTCTCTTCCCCTCCCACCCCCCCAGAGGATGAGTCGTCACACCCCCTCTCCTCCCCTCCCACCCCCCCAGAGGATGAGTCGTTAGACCCCCTCCACTCCCACCACCCCCCCCCCCCCACCCCCCAGGGGATGAGACGTCACACCCCCTCTCCTCCTCCCACCCCTCTCCCGCCCTGTCCAGGGGATGACCTGGGTCAGAGAGCCGTTGCAGTCTCTGACCCCGTTCTTCGGAGGCTGCAGCAGCGACTTCGGACTTTTATTTTGCAGGTCGGTGACAGCGCGGACGCGGAACGGGCCAGAAGACGGTAAAGTGGGATTTGGCGGTAGAGCTGGGCACGCGGTTCATTAAGTCGATTTAAATGCATTTAAATTGTCGGGCTGCCCGATTCGGGCACGGGTCCGACCCGCGCCCGAATCGGGTGTCGGTAAAGGCGCGATCTGCTCGGATTCGGGTGCAGATCGCGTTAAAGGCCCGACGCCCAACTTTACCGCGATTTTGCGCCCGTTGTTTGGTAAAATCAGGCCCTTAGAGTCATACACTGGAATTCTACCGCCCCGCCCGGCATGAGAACTGGAGTGGGCGAGGGGCAGACATTGGGAAGGTCCATTGACCTCAGGCAGGATTTTCATGTCTCGGGTCGAGTGAGGCCATAAAATCCCGTCCATAGAGTCATACAGCACACAACAGGCCTTTGGCCCATCGAGTCAGCACCAACTATAACTACCAGTGCGCTAATCCTATTTTTCTGTATTTGTCCCATATTCTCGAATGTTATGATATTTCAAGTGCTCATCCAAATATTTTTTTAGAAGTTGTAAGGTTTCAGGCTTCCACTACCTTCCCAGGCAATGGATCCCAGATTCCCACCACTCTCTGGATGAATTTTCTTTTTCTCAAATGCCCTCTGAATCTTCCGCCCCTTACTCTAAAACTATGCCCCCTCATGATTGACCCCTCAACCAATGGGAACAGCTGCACCCAAAGCACCTTGTCCATATCCTTCATAATCTCATACACCTCAGTCATGCCCCCCCTCAGCCTTCTCTACTCTGGGGAAAACAATCCAAGCCTATCTAGTCTCTCCTCATAGTTCAACTGCTCCATCCCAGACAGCATCCTGGTGAGCTTCCTCTGTATCCCCTCCAATGCAATCACATCTTTCTTTTAGTGAGGTGACCAGAACTGCACACATCACTCCAGCTGTGGCCTGACCAATGCTCTGCACAACTCCAACATTACGTCCTTGCTCTTATAATCTATGTCATGACTGATAAAAGCAAGTACCCCAAATGCCTTCTTAACTATCCTACTCATGTGCTCTGCCATCTTTAGGAATCTGTGAATAAATACCCCAAGATCCATCTGTTCCTCAGAGCATCCCAGTGTCCTGCCATTCATGAAGTATTCCCTTGTCTTGTTTCTTCTTCCAAAGTGCATCACCTCACACTTAGCAGGGTTAAATACCATACCTGTAACCTATGACCATCTTCTTCATTATTAATCACCCTACCAATCTTAGTGTCATCTTCAAACTTTCTTAACATTCCCCCACATTTTCATCTATATAATTTCAGTATATAACAAACAATAAGGATCCCAGTACTGATCCTTGTGATGCACTACTGGACACCGGCCTCCAGTCACTTGAACAGTTTTCTACCACCACCCTTTGTGTCCTATTACTAAGCCAGTTTCTGATCCAACTCACCAAGTTTCACTGAATTCCATATGCTTTAACCTTCTCAATCAATCTCCCATGTGGGACCTTGTCAAAAGCTTTGCAAAATTTCATATAAACTACATCAACTAAACTTTCCTCATCCACACACTTAATCACATTTTTGAAAAGTTCTAATAAATTTGTTAGGCAGGACATCCCTCTAACAAAGCCATGCTGACTATCCCTAATTAACCCCTTAATTTCCAAACGGATATGAATTATTTCCTTCAGTATTTTCTCCAATAGTTTCCCTACCACTGACATGAGACTCACCGGTCTGTAATTTCCTAGTTCATCTCTACCACCTTTTTTGAAAAGTGGAACCACATTAGCCATTCTCCTCTGGCACTTCCCCCAGGCCAGAGAGGAATTAAAAATTTGTGTCAGAGCTCCTGCAATTTCCTGCCTCACCTTCCACAGCAGCCTGGGGTGCAATTCATTCGGGCCAGGGGATTTCTCCATTTTTAAGACCATCAGAGGCTCCAACACCTTCCCATTTCCTGTGTCAAACTGTGCAATTCCTCAGTGTCTCTTTTCCTGAATTCTGTACCTATGTTCTTCTTTTCCTGAGTGAAGACAGAAAGAACTATTCACCTAACACCCTTCCAATGTCCTGCGGCTTCACATACAGACTGTCCCCTTGGTCTCTAATGGGCCTTACTCTTTCCCCATTTAACCTCTTCTCTTTAATGTATTTAGAAAATATCTTAGGATTCTCCCTAATCTTGTTCACAAGTTCATGCCCTGTTCATGCCCCCTTTTTGCTCTTCTAATTGCTTTCTTAAGTTCCCTCTTGCATTTCCTATATTCCTCCAGGGCCGCAGCTGACTTGCTCCCTTTGGACATCCTAAAAACCTTTCTCTTCTTCCCTGAATTGTCCAAGAGATCCAGGGCTCGCTGCACTTATTGAATCATAGAATACCTACAGTGCAGAAGGAGGCCATTCGAACCATTGAGCCTGAAACAACAACAATCCCACCCAGGCCCTATCCCTGTAACCCCACGCATTTACGTTGCTAATCCCACTGACACTAAGGGCCCGATTTTACCATTTGGAGTCTAAGGGCTGGATCCGGGCGTAATGCAGATCCGAGCCCGGAATCCTCTTTCCGGCGCGCCCATACGCTTTTTGCCGGCTCCAGCCCGATCCGTGCAGTGGGCGGGGCTTAGCGCTGCCGGAACGATCGGAGCTCTGAACTGTGCATGCGCAGTTCGTAAAAAAATCTGAAGCAGCGCGCCCGGGCAGGAAAGAAAAAAACAGCAGAGAGAGCAGGGCGGGGGGGGGGGGGGGGGGGGGGGAGGATGGACTTAGGAGAATCTTGCAAACTGAAAATAATGTAGCATCTTCTTTGTGTTGCCTAATTATCTATGGGAAAGGTAATTAAACTACAGTGTCCTAGTGAGCAATTAGTGACCTGTGTAATACATTTGTGATCTGTAACTGGATTGTTGATGTCCCTGTAGCCATGAGCCAGGTGCTCAAATGTTCAGAGTCATGTGGTGAACTTGGAAGAATTGTCCCCGTGGTGGAACTTGGTTGGAAATAAGATTCAAGGAGATTACTAAATCTGGGAAATCAACCATAGTGAAAAGAAGTTTGTATTGGCAACTCTTCTCTCACATTCCATGGCAGATGTGCCCCTACTTATGAATGTGATTTGCATGGGCAGCGTTGGGTGCAGCTAATCTGCCGCTGGAGCAGCCTTGGATCCTTTCTTTCATCTTGTTTTCATCTGAACATTGCACAGAATTAGAGGAATTCCCTTTGGAAGATAATGTCAAAATTATAATCGCAGGAACTAAAAACCTGACAGTCAAAAATTTGGGAAAATATTTCAAAATATGGATGGGGGATATATATTTTGAAATATTTTCCCAAATTTTTGACTGACAGGCACGAACCTTTGGTAAAATCGGGCCCTAAGTGTCAATTTAACATGGCCAATCCATCTATCCTGCACATCTTTGGAGTGTGGGAGGAAACCAGAGCACCCAGAGGAAACCCATGCAGACACGGGGAGAATGCGCAAACTCCACACAGTTACCTGAGGCTGGAATTGAACCTTGCTCCCTGGCACTGTGGGGCAGCAGTGCAACTGTGCCACCCACCTATGTGACCTCTCAGTCCTCAGCTCCTCCAATTCTGGATGTTGTACATCCCTGATTTTATAACACTATCATCTGCAGCTATGCCTTCAGCCCTACCTAGGTCCGGAAGCTCCGGAATTCATTTCATAAAACTTTTTCCTCCCTACCATTTTCTCCTTTAAGATGCTCCTGAAAACTTACCTCTTCTGTCCTAATATATTGTATCTAACTTTGTTTCAAAGTTTGTTTGATTATAATCCTATGAAGCATTTGGGACATTTTATTATATTAAAGATGCTATATAAATGCAACAAAAACAGAAAATTCTGGGAAATCTCAGCAGTCTGACAGCATCTGTGGGGGGAGAATAGAGCCAACGTTTCGAGTCTATTCTCTCACCACAGATGCTGTCAGACTTGCAGAGATTTTCCAGCATTTTCTGTTTTTGTTTCAGATTCCAGCATCCACAGTATTTTGATTTTATCTGTATAAATGCAAGTTGTTTTGACAGAAAGTTTTGATGGACTAAATTTGGCATCATTTTACATCATGTACTGCTAAAGAATATGCAATTAGATACCATCTCAGTAAACTTACCTTCATGGTAATAATTTCTTCAGAAATCAGGATGTATTACATTGAAAGCTTCTTTGCTGCCTTGTCCAGCAGCACAAGGACCAGTTAAAATTCTAACCCCTTGCATTGTGTTTTCTCTTCATAGGATCTCCTTCACTCAACATCAAAGACAAAGAACAAAGAAAAGTACAGCACAGGAAGAGGCCCTTCGGCCCTCCAAGCCTGCGCCGATCATGATGCCTGCCTAAACTAAAATCGCATGCACTTGCGGAGTTCGTATCCTTCCATTCCGATACTATTCATGTATTCATCTATTTGCCCTTTAAATGCCACTATCATACCTGCTCCCACCACCTCCCTGGGCAGCACGTTCCATTCACCACCCTCTGTGTAAAAAACTTGCCTCGCACACCTCCTCTAAACTTTTCCTCATGCACCTTAAACCTATGTCCCCTAGTACTTGACTTTTCTACCCTAGGAAAAAGCATCTGACTATCCACTCTGTCCATGCCACTCATATTCTTGTAAACCTCTATCAGGTTGCTCCACAACCTCCGTCGTTCCAGTGAGACCCTAGGAAAGAGCATTTACTCCAGGAAAGAACATCATCCATCATATGCCTTTGGTGCTCAAAGCCTTCTTTCACAATGCAACAGCTGGATACTGCGGGCCTGATTTTACCATCAAGTTGCCCCCATTTGCGGGCGCGAAAACTTGGTAAAGTTGGGCGTGAGGCGTGTAGCCCGATCCGAGACCACCTCCGCACCTATCCCATTTTACCAAGCGCCTAAAGTGGCCGTGATCGGGACTGCACCTGAAACGGGCGCGACAGCAATTTAAAAGCATTTGCATGCATTTAAATTGACTTAATGGGCTGGATGCCCAAACTTACCGGCATTTCCCCCTTTACCATCACGTTCACCCATCCGGAATTCAGCGCGCAACAGACATGGTCCGCAAAGGTCCGATTCGGGCCCTCCAGTTTCTGAGGAGGTAAGTTCAGAGCTTCCAGCGGCTCTCTGACTCAGATCAATGGTGGAGGGGAAGGGGGGAGATGGGTCAGATGGCTCTCTGGTGGGGAGGGAAAGGAGGCAGGTCAGATCACACTCTGGGGTGGGGGGAGGGAGGCGGGTCAGACGGCTCTCTGCTGGGTGGGACAGAGGCGGGTCAAATCACTCTCTAGTGGGGGGGAGGGAGGCGGGAGAGATGGCTCTCTGGTGGGGGGAGGAAGGCGGGGCAGATGGCTCTCTGGTGGGAGGGGGTGCAGGGGGGTCCGCTGCCACTCTGCGTGCGATCGGTGGGGGGGAAGGGAGGCAGGGGGCCGTGATCGGTCTGGGTAGCGGTGGGGTGGGGTATAAGGGGGACAGTTATATTGTGGGGGTAGGGCAATGTCTGTGGGAGTCAGGGGGGAGGCAATATCGGGCTTGGGAGCAATGTGGCAGGGGGGCATTTTTCTATTTTTTTTACTGCTCATGCCAAGTTGAAGGCTCGGATCGGAGCAGCAGCATTTCGGGTATGTTAAGCCCCGCCCACAGGCTTGCGCAGTGCGATTCAGAATCACTGCTTTTTTTCAGGCAGAGTGCTTATGGGGGCGCCTGAAAACGGGTCTGATAGTCGGGTCTCAAACACTCCCAGATTCAGCACTTAGAATCAAAATGGTAAAATTGGGCCCTGCATCTTTATTTCCTTATGGAATAATGATAGCCTTGTTTCCAGTTCTCCATGGACAGTTCCTTGATCTGTCTTACTAACCTAGCTAGTGCTAGATACTTTTCGTAGCTGTCATCCTTAATTCTGCTTCACCTACTGATATTACAGCTTCTCTGTGTGCTCGAAATTTGAATGGAATTTTAAAATTTCCTTCATTACTAAAATTATGTCCAGAAGCCTCACAGCTCATTGTTGCCTCAGAGCACCAGGGACCCAGGTTCGATTCCAGCCTTGGGTGACTGTCTGTGTGGAGTTTGCACGTTCTCTCCATGTCTGCATGGGTTTCCTCCGGGTGCTCCGGTTTCCTCCCAAAGTCTGAAAGACGTGCAGGTAGGGTTGATTGGCCATGCTAAATTGCCCCTTAGTGTCAGGGAGATTAGCAGAATGAATACATGGGATTACAGGGATAGGGCCTGGGTGGGTGTTGTTGGTGCAGGCTCAATGGGCTGAATGGCCTCTTTCTGCACTGTAGGGATTCTATGATTCTATGATTCTAAGCCCTGTTTATTTGTTTTTTTGTGCCAATGCTACTTTGCCAGAAAATAAACTTCTCAGGGAAGTGAGCAGCAACCAAAAGTTCAATATCTTTGCCAGCAAACTGCCTACATTTACCCAGCTGGTGTCTGCAGTTTGCCAGCCTCATTTAAAGGAGTTCCAAAGACTAATGTTGAGTGGGTCTTGGGCCTAGTTCTTTGGACACTGGGGTCTTTTCCTGCATCCAGTTCATGCCAGCCAGCATCTAGTTCCAGGTCAAAGGTGAATTTTTTGGTGAGCTAAAGTAATGGGTACCTCACTGTGGTGCATTCACAGGGAAAGCCAGTAATGCCTCCTGCCAACTATTACTGCATCTTGGATGGTGGCAAGGCAGCTCTGGTAATCGTGGGACAAGATTAAATGGGTGGCTTCTTTTTCCTAACTTTGAGCTCAGGGAATAGGCACCCCCAGTATTGATGCCAGGAATACTTGCTTCTCTTAATGCTGAGTTCAGTTGGACCATTTGCGGCAGATTTTCCTCTCTTTGCACCTTGTCATACTGGATCACTGTGTGCAGCAACTCAACGGAAATCACACACCTGTGAGAACAACAGCACACACATTTTCTCCACTATAATCAATAATTCATTAGCATAGGTTTCGATGTCAAAAGTGTGACCGACAAAATCACTTACAACTTGGACACAATCAAAGAACGAGGAGTGTACTGCTGTGACTACATCATAGGCTGTAAAGTGCTTTGAGACATCCTGAGGTGTCGAAGGTGCTAAATAATTATCAATATTTCTATTTGATTTCCCTCCATTCACTGTTCCCAGTCATTTGATCAATTGGACAGATATAGTACAAATCATGAAGTTGGCCATATTTTTCTTATAGATCAATTGTCATGTTACGCTACATTTCCCTCCTCCAAAGATATAAGTCCCAGTGTCACCATAATTCACCCACCATAACAAGGTAAATCACCTGATCTCAGGAAATGAGCCAAGTTCAGGGTCGTTGGCAAGAGATAAGCAGGATTGATCTACCTTATTGATCTGCAACCATTATGGAAAACCGGAGAATCTGTTCCACGATGTCAAAAGAGCCTTTGCTCTTTGCTCCTTTCTACATTTGCAAAGTCATACAATCAGGACCTTGGTCCTTCATTTTGATATCATGATACAAAAAACAATAGCCACTTGGTAGTAAAGAGCTTGAGTATTGTGAAAAAAGAGACATGCTGTTGAATTGTGTCTTCTACTCATCAGAATAGACACAAGAATGCCACCTTTCAAAGGGGGCAACAATTTTAACAGCACGAAAGAAGGGTAATGAGTGGTTGGCAGGTTGACTCTGATTGGTTGAGATGTTGCCATAGAGAGTGCACCAGGGAACTATTGATGCCCACAATTTTGTTCAATTCAAAAAAGGCATAATGCCCGGACATGTACCTCTTGATTGGGGAGGATAGGTCCCAGCATATGGGTATATGCAGCTTCTAGTAATACTCAAAAGAAAATATTAATTTATCTTGTTAAGAGTAGAATATGCATTTAGTGGGAACATACTGGCATAAAGAAACAGGTGTGATTTCCAAATATTATTTCACTAACATAGTCTGTCCATATTGTAAAGGAGCCAAAATGTTAAATTACAAGCCGGAAGATTTTTAAATCAGAAAGGTGGTTTTAAAATAGTTTAAGGTTTGTCAGATGTTTATTTAATAAACTTTCCCCTGTTCTTTCGTGAATTTTCTTGAGTGAGGCTCCCACCTTCATTTAATCACTCTTTCCAAACTGCTCCAATCTTCAGCGAAGTCATTTTCCCAGAAAGCTTTGACGAGCCATTTTCAAGGTGCTCCCATCTACTTCTGCTGGCTGGGTCCCCGCAAAATTCAATATGGCAGCAAATTCGACCTATAGCTTTTTTACACAACCCAACTGGAAAAAAAAAGATGTGAATAAACTGACAGAATGGCCCAGATCATGGATAAAATGATTTTGAATTTCTTCAGGCTTAGATAAGAACAGGAGAATTGAATCAGGTTAGCGCATACATGGTGTGGAAATTGAAGATATTTTGTGCTTCTTTCAGTGATCGGAGGTTGACAGAAACCAATCCAATAGGCCAGTCTGCAACAATCTGATTTTGGAAGGATCTAACGTCAGTCAAATGTTACATGAACAAAACTATCAATAAATAGTTTCATATCAGTCTTATGGTGTTGGCTGACCAGATTGCCTTTTGTACTATACATTATGAAAGGAGGGTTGATTAACAAACAGCTCCATCCTTGCAGTCAAGGTTTATGTCTCCAGCAATGTTTCTGCTGATAGAAGGGGAACAACAGATATAATTAATCACATGTGACTACAAGAGGTGTGATAGAGCAAACAGTGAGCGTTGTGAAGACATGTTTAAGATGTCTGGATAAGTCTGGTTAAGCCCCACAGTACACCCGAGGAGAGTCTCCTGATGATTTCAGCTGCTACATGCTACAGAATATTGCAGTGAATGCTTCTTGCTTCTGTGCTGCGGGCAGATGATTGTGAAGATGGGGGAAGGGAGAAAGATGCTTATCTACACAGTGTACAGGGCAGTGCAACAACAGAAAATGAACTGGGATAGGAAAACCAGCAGCTATCAGAGAGTGGAGGAGGGAACTTACCATCAGGTGGTATCAAATAAGAATTGACACATCAAATGCAGCCATTTCATAGAATTTTCTTCTCTTCCCCAATTCTGAAAGAATCCCTCTGTGTCAATAACTTTACATAGGATTACATAGGATACACAACACAGAAACAGGCAATTCAGCCCAACCAGTCCATACCAGTGTTTACACTCCACTTGAGCCTGCTCCCATCTTTTCTCATCTAAATCGATTGTTGTAACCATCTATTCCCTTGTGTGGTTTGCCCTTAAATAGAATGATAATATTCGCTTTGACTACTCCGGGGGAGCGAGTTCCATATTCTTGCCACTCTTTGAGTAAAGAAATTTATTCTGAATTCCCATTGGAATTCTTGCTGGCTATTTTATATTGATGACCTCGAGTTATTTTCTTCCCCACAAGGAAGCAGTCTCTCTGTTCCCACTCTATCAAGACCTTTCATAATATTAAAGACATCTACTAGATCACCAATCAGCTGTGTTTTTTAAGAGAGAGCAGCCTGTCAATCCTTTCCTGATACGCATACACATGCATTTCTGGTTCCACCCTTGTAAATATTCTGTGCTTTTTCGAATGTTTCTATATCCTTCTTATAATATAGCAAAGAATTGTTTGTATTCTAATTGTAATCTAACCAAGGTTGAATACAGGTTTAGCACAATTTCCTTATCTTTCAATTCTGTCCCTCCAGCAATAATGCCTGGTACTTGGTTTTGCTAACCTGTGGTGCAAATTTTAGTGATCCTGAGGTCCTCTTATTCCTTTATAAGAACATAAGAACTTAAGAACTAGGAGCAGGAGTAGGCGTCTGGCCCCTTGAGCCTGCTCCGCCATTCAATAAGATCACGGCTGATCTTTTCATGGACTCAGCTCCACTTACCCGCCCGCTCACCATAACCCTTACTTCCTTAACTGTTCAAAAATGTATCTATCCTTGCCTTAAAAACATTCAATGAGGTAGCCTCAACTGCTCCACTGGGCAGGGAATTCCACAGATTCACAACCCTTTGTGTGAAGAAGTTCCTCCTCAACTCAGTCCTAAATCTGCTCCTTCTTATTTTGAGGCTATGCCCCTTAGTTCTAGTTTCACCCGCCAGTGGAAACAACTTCCCTGCTTCTATCTTATCTATTCCTTTCATAATCTTATATGTTTCTACAAGGTCTCCCCTCATTCTTCTGAATTCCAATGAGTATTGGAATTCATACAAAATTTCATTTGCCTTCTTAATTACCTGCTGCACCTGCAAACCAACTCCTTGAGATTCCTGCACAAGGACACCCAGGCCCCTCTGCACAGCAGTATGCTGCAATTTTTTACCATTTAAGTAATAGTCCATTTTGCTGTTATTCCTACCAAAATGGATGACTTCACATTTATGATTATCTAATAAACAGCCTTCCTATTCTTCTTGCCAAATGCATTGCCTGACATTTTTTTATTATGGAAAGAGAAAGATTTGCATTTATACAGCGTACAACTACAAGATGTCTCAAAGTGCTTAAAAGACATTGAAATATTTACTGATGTGTAGTTTCTGTTGCAGAAAATGCAGCAGGCAATATATCCTCAGTGAGCCCGCACAGACAGCAATGCAATAATGACCAGGTAATCCTTTCTTTGTGATTTTGTTTGTGCTTGAGGGATAAATATTGACCAAGACACTGGGGACAATTTCCCTGGGGTAGAGACAACACATCCCCCCCCTACCGCCCCCCCCCCCCCACCTCAGGACCTCAGGGAAGAGATGTCACATCCCCCCCTCCGCCCCCCCTCAGGGAAGAGATGTCACATCCCCCCCTCCACCCCCCCTCAGGGAAGAGACGTCACATCCCCCCCTACCCCCCCCCCCCCCCCCCCCCCCCTCAGGGAAGAGAGTCACGTTCCCCCCCCACCCCTCCACCCCCTCAGGGAAGAGATGTCACATCCCTCCCCTACCCCCCCCCCCCCCCCCCCACCCCACAGTGAAGAGATGTCACCCTACCCACCAGGACCCCCGGAGCAAGGCCAGGATACAGGATCGCAAGATGCTTTCGATGGACACCAGCGATCAAGGTAGGTCGGGGGCCTGGGGGTCCGATCCCGGGGGGGGGGGGGGGGGGGGGGCGGTGGGGTCTGCTGGCAGGGCCTGCGTCCCAGGGTGGTCCGACCGGGGGGGGGTGGGCTGCCGGGGTGGTTCACGGGGGCGGTCCGCGAAGGGTGGTCAGGGGTGATTCGGCGGTTCAGTTGCTGAATTGAAGCCCTATTGGACTTGAATTCAGCAACACCGTAAATGCGTGGGCGCCGATCGGATCGGAGCCTCGTAAAGTGGGAATCCTCGGGTAAGTTGGGCGCGGGCTTCATTATGCCGAGTTAAATGCATGCAAATGCATTTAAATCGGCCCGCTGGCCGATTCGGGCGCGCGCCGGATCGACGCCCGGATCGGCCGTTGGTAAAGGCGCAATTGGCCTTGGGTCGGGTCTGGACCGCGTTTTAGGCCCGACGCCCAACTTTACCACGATTTCGCGCCCGAAAACCGGGCACGAAATTTTGGTAAAATCGGGCCCATAGTGTTGCAGTTACAGGTAGGGTGAAGAGAAAGATCAGCTTAATATATGATAATATGTGGTAATATATGATAGGACCATTCAAAAGTCTGATGACATTTCACCCTATGTTTCTGACTCCAAAGACCAAATCATTAATTTTAAATTGTGGATAGCAGTGATCCAGCATTGGTCCATGTCAAACAGCACTTTCTGCCACTCTGAATAATTACTCTTTATTCTTACTTTATTTTCTGTCTTGAAGCCAGTTAACAGTCCATTCTGTCACTTATCCCCTGGCCCCACGTTCTCTGACCTTATTCATTAATCTACTACTATTCACCTCATTAAAGGCCTTTTAAAAAATTCAGATAAATTACATCTACTACATCACCATTGTCTAATTTCTTTGTTACCTGCTCAAAAAATTCAATATGTTGTGAAGCAAGAATTTCCCTTTTGAAATTTATGCTGAGCATTCTTTACATTTCTCATTGCTAAAGATTTTTCTATTCTCTCCTTCAGTAAGAGAATATTGAATATATTGAATATATTGCCTGCTGCATTTTCTGCAACAGAAACTACACATCAGTAAATATTTCAATGTCTTTTAAGCACTTTGAGACATCTTGTAGTTGTACGCTGTATAAATGCAAATCTTTCTCTTTCCATAATAAAAATCGCAAGAGGCAAGAAAACTGGCGCCATTCCCGCTATCTGCTTTACGCCTGATTTTGCACCGCAAAACAGGCGCAAAGAGGTCATAAAATTCCACCCTATATCTTTTTCTAATGAATGATATTAAATATGAGTGGTAATGCCTCTGCTATCTCTTCCCGATATTCTTTCAAGGCATGTGGATGCAATTTAGTCAGACCTTATCCATTATGAGCTTGTTAAATGTATTAAATACACCCTCCCTCCCCTTTTTATTTTAAATGCACTTAACTCAGCAGGAACTCCTCATCATTCAACGTCATGTTTTTGATTTGATTTGATTTGATTTATTATTGTCACATGTATTAACATACAGTGAAAAGTATTGTTTCTTCTGCACTATACAGACAAAACATATCGTTCACAGAGAAGGAAATGAGAGAGTGCAGAATGTAGTGTTACAGTCATAGCTAGGGTGTAGAGAAAGATCAACTTAATGCAAGGTAAGTCCATTCAAAAGTCTGACAGCAGCAGGGAAGAAGCTGTTCTTGAGTCAGTTGGTATGTGACCTCAGACTTTTGTATATTTTTTCCTGAAGGAAGAAGGTGGAAGAGAGAATGTCCAGGATGCGTGGGGTCCTTAATTATGCTGGCTGCTTTGCTGAGGCAGCGGGAAGTGTAGACAGAATCAATGGATGGGAGGCTGGTTTGCGTGATGGATTGGTCTACATTCACAACCTTTTGTAGTTCCTTGTGGTCTTGGGCAGAGCAGGAGCCTTACCAATCTGTGATACAACCAGAAAGAATGTTTTCTGTGGTGCATCTGTAAAGGTTGGTGAGAGTCGTAGCTGACATGCTAAATTTCCTTAGTCTTCTGAGAAAATAGAGGCAATGGTGGGGCTTTCTTAACTATAGTTTCAGCATGGGGGGACTAGGACAGGTTGTTGGTGATCTGGACACCTAAAACCTGAAGTTCTCAACCCTTTCTACTTCATCCCCATTAATGTAGACTGGGGCATGTTCTCCTTTATGCTTCCTGAAGTCGATGACAATCTCCTTCATTTTGTTGACATTGAGGGAGAGATTATTGTTGCTGCACCAGTTCACCAGATTTTCTATCCCATTCCTGTTTATCTGTAAATACCGAAACAAAATAATTATTTAAAATTTCACTCTTTTGTTGGCAGTGGGCAGTTCCTGGGCAGTGCGAGGGATCAGTGCCAGGGTAGTGGCCAGGTGGGTTGTGGGGTGGGGGAGGGAGCAGGCCTGGTTAATAGTTGGGCACTGTGGCATCCTTTAAAAATGGTGCCTCAATCTTCGAAAAACTAATTTGTTAGTGGGATGAGCTCAATGAGTGCCTACCTCGCCAGTGTGATGTCAAGGAACCTGCCCATTGCCATTTTGTTGACTAAGTCTGGGACGATATGGCAGAGAAAGCCACCATTGGTGCCAGTGGCTTCCATCTGCTATCAGCCTTTGTCGATATTTGGGAAAATTCCACAGGGACTCAGGTTTCCAGTTGTAGATTCCACAATAACTTGCAATTCTCTGCTAATGGTTCTGTGCAATCTTTCCCTTTGCAGGGGAAACATGACATTAAAAGGTCAGTAATATGGAAACTTTTTTCTCTGATATGAACATATGTATCGCATGATGATGAGAACTGTAGGTACATTTAAATCTTTAAATCAAGCTTTTGGTTCAGTGGAAGGTGACTTTGTTGTAGATATTTCACATTTGCACATAAATGGATGGAAAATTGGCTAGATTCCACTATTTGTGTGATCTTCTCACACAATGGCTGCGATTCTCCCATCGCGACCCGCAACTTTTCTGGCAGGTCGAGGTGGGAGATGTGCGTCGCCGGCCTTGTACCGGGATTTGCGCATGCACCGGGAACGCAAGCACATCTCCCAGAGCCGGTCAGATCACACTGGAAACTGGCGGGAAGGCAGATAACTAATTTGAATCTTTTTTAGAAGTATTTTAAATATGTTTAGCAGGTCATTATCGGGAACTTTCAGGTCCCAATCGAATCTCCCACCCCACCAAGAGTACTTCATTCCCGCGGGGTTCAGATGAGCTCCTCACGTTTAGGGAACAAGCGGGAGACCCCGTCGGAATGAAGGGGGCACAATCGGGGCCCCGCAGGGGGTCGGGCTGTGGGAGGTGGTGCCCCCTGGACATGGGCACCCTGGCAGTGCCAGCCTGTGCCCCCGGCACTGCCCAATGGACAAAGTGCCCATGCCCAGGGGGCACCTTGGCACTGCCCAGTGGGCATCGGGCAGTGCCAAGAGGCGGGGCCTATTGTGGGTGGGGCCTTGGGGCAATCGGTTGGGGTGGGGGGTCCCGCTGCCACTCTGCTGACAGGATCGGTCTGGAATGGAGGGAGGGCAGCGATTGGGGTGGGCTGGGGGGGTGGTCTGCTGGGTGAGAGGGGTTGGGGGATTGCCACTGTGGGGGGGGGGGGGGGGGGCGGGAGCTGTACATCAGGGCACTCTGGAACAATGAGGAGTCAGGGCTGGCCTGGGAATTGTTGTGGGGGCTGCGATCAGATGGTGGGGGAGCTGGAGGGGCAGCATTGCGGGGGTCCAGGGTTGGCCAGCGAGCAGGCTAGCCAAAAAACAGGGAGACTGACAGATCGGGACCACTGCGCATGCGCAGAGTTCCGGAACTGTTAGAGTCTGGCGCAAATAGGCCCCGCCCCCCCTGGGTTTTTAATGATATTCATGACTGGGACCTCTGCAGTGCACAGAGTGCGGAGATTCAGGTGAGAAGCTGAACTGACAAAACAGTCAGGATTTAGAACAGTTTTCCCATCAATTCAGCACTTTCGGGAGAATCATGGCCAATATTTCCTTGTATATTCTTCTCAGGCAATTTTGCAACTCAGGCAGTGATATCTGCGCTTTCATATTTTACCCTGTTCTATTCAACCTGGTACACATTGTCTAACTCAAGAGCAATATTTACCACTTACAATGAATAACCAGCCAATGGTGCTTTTCATGTGTTCCATGACCAGATCTTCACCTTGCCATTCCTGCCACTGCTTCTTACTCTGAACTGGAACTGTTTAGTCTCATTGAGGATAAATCACTGACTTTCTTGCATTCTGAAAGAAAATGTCTAATTTCTCCTTTGCATTCCCTGTAGGATTTCTTGCATGATAATGTCATGCTTCCCCCGCAAAGGGGAAGGTTGCACACAGCCATTGGCACAGAATTGCAAGTTGTTGTGGAATCTTTCTTAGTGATGAACCATCAGCATCTCAGGCAAATGCTGCTATGTCTGAGAGTGTGTAGCTTTTATTTACCTCCCATCCACCCAACCCAGGAGCATTTACACCCTCAAGCTGTGGTCTCTGGTTCTTCAGCACATGCGTGGGCCAAGAGCCATCTCAGTCTCAGGAACCAAAATTGGAATGATGACTGTGGATTCTGGGTCTGTTCCTCTCACTGGGGTCAGACCACATAGCAGCACAAAGATAGGATACAAAGCAGAACATATACCTAGTTACAAAAGGGGTAAGCTCAATAGGAAAATAGTTTAGAATGAAGCAAGTAGATAAAATCACATGTTAATTCAAAAACATATGATTGTTGCTAACAATGGCTTGTTCTATTAAAGGTCAGGGTTGTGCTTTGTTTTATTTGTTGTGAGAGGGGTTATTGGTGGGGTGTAATGGGTGGAAAATACAGACAGATCAATGTTGACGATGAGCATGAATCCGTGGCTGGGTCTAAGTAATCTTGCACTGTTCTCTGTCTGATTATGTAAGGTTCCTGTCACCAATTGAAAAGTTGCAGATTTTGGAAACTATGGGCCATTGTTAGTTTTCCAGTAACAGGGAGAACGGGGCTACCTTTGCGTTACAACTCCATACAGGTTTTCACACAAGACAGTATAAATTTCTCTGGCCATATCTCTGGAAAACCTTTGAGCCTGGATGCACAGGTCCTCTGATGGGTCCAACCATCTTTCAGGGCATTTAAATAGGGTTACAAAAATGTTATGGAAAAACATATACCTCATCTTCGATGTTGCCTCATTGCCTAGTTAGCTAACATCATTTCCTGTTCAACTTCCTCTTCCTTCTTCAGCTAGTGTAGATAAAAATGGACTCCAATAAGTGGACCAATTAGGTCATGTCCAATGATTAGATTTGAGTGTGGAAAATGTAACTTCACAGAATCATGGAACTATTACAGTAAGAGCCCATTCAGTCCATTCTGTCTGCACCAACACTCTGATTAAACAATTCACTTAGCGCCATTCTCTCCCCATAACCCTGCACATTCTTCCTTTTCACGTAACAGTCTCCTTCGCTATTCAATGCTTCTCCTGAACTTGCCTCCACCACACTCTCAGGCAGCCCTGATTCTGACTCCCCCCTCTTCCACTTCTACGAACCGCCGCAGTGTGGCATGCTAATTGCTGCCAATCTATTGGACATTTCCCTCAGAAAGTTTTCTTTCTCCCTTTGCTCGTTTTAGCCTCCTCCAAACTGCTAACATGTAGGTGCAATGAAGTGGACATAAAGGAGTGCTGAGGAAAAGCTGTACCAATTGAAAGCTAAAATTTACATTATTGTGATTTGAATGCTTCTGATTGTTTATTCCATGACCTCCTGGATGGATGACACCACACAATAACTCTATTTAACATGTATTTTTAATAGATGGCCTTGGATTCAGGCATCCTACAGAAATTGATGTGCAGGCCTGCCATGTCCCATCTATATATGTTCCAAGGTCCTTGGACTAATCTCAACCAAACTTGGTTGGATGATACCTGAGATCAAGGGATCAACCAGGCATTCCAAGGAAGAATACGACCAATTTATGTGATAAATTCCCAACTTTCTTTCATATTTCATTTTCTGTCTCTCATATTTTATTTGTTTCATGTAAGTTATTTTCTGAGGTGCCACGCGTTATTACTCGGTGAGGGAAAGTGACAGGCGGCGCGCAGAACCAGGGTAGATGAAGAGGTTGGAGCTAAAAGGCAAAAAGCTGACAAAAAAAAATGACAGACAGCAATTAGAAAAAGGGAAGATGAAGAGGCTAGAGCAAGAAACCAAGAAGTTGACAGCGAACGACAGAATACAAAAAGAACCAGTGAGAGTCCAAGATTCTTTAAGGAAACTTTCATCTATAATCCTCACAATAATTTGGAGTCAGACCTAGAACGCAATATTGACTGTAGATCTGAGGCGTGTGACTATTGTGGTGTAAAAAAAGTGGAACAAAAAGCCACTTTCAATGCGTTGTCCAAATGGTAGAGATCCATGGCCACCCTTAAGTGGGTAACTTGACCTGTTGAATGTCCTTTTTATGAGAACAACAAAATCCAAACACCTCTTGAAAAACATCAGAATATATAACAGTTGAGTAGGGGAGCCAATAATTTTTTTTTTGGCTCAAGAAGGAAGAACATCTAACATGGTTAGTCATAAAATATTTAATGTTTCGACAAACACTGAAAGGCAGACAGTGACACTGAAAATGTAGAGAATGATACTCTAGACATTGTTTTTGACAGTGATGATGAAACATTCAAACTATTAACACACATTGAGGAAATCGATGTAGATGCTGATCCTCAGGATTTTGAGAGTGACACTGAGAATGAGTAGTAAAAATCATTTAGTAAAATTGTAAATCTAATTAAAATAGGGTCAAGTCAAGTGAAGTGAAGTAAACCAAATGAAAGTAGATACATTATGAAAATAAATATATTTTGTGAAGTAATGCTTTAATGATGCATAAATGTTATGGGAATGTAGGTATTTGTGTTTCATATTTGTGGGATTAAAATTGATCATTGAAATATTTGTATGGAAGGAGGTAATTAAGTGAATTGTTGAATGAAATCTGCTGGAAGTAGGAAGTGCTTCAAATTACTTCACAGAAATATTTTCATAGTTTGCTATTCAGCTTTAAAACCTATCTCATTCAGCCCATGCACCTGTCCAGCAAATAAACTTACCACTTCATAAAAAAAATATTAAAATTTTTTTTTAACTTTCATGCTCTTGTATGTAGGACATATGTAGATACACCTGAATGAAGGACGGGTAGCCCAGCTTGTAATATAACATTTTAAATGAGCTGAGTGCTTCTAATATCATGGGCTGGATTTATAAAACAGTTCAGGGTCCTGATCGGAATTGAACTAACCCATAATTTGGTGCCACCAACCTCCATACCAGGCCACTGCCACAATCCCAACTCCAAGCCATTTTGAATGAGGGTGGTTGGGTTGAGCTGCCTGCTCGTAGGTGACAGGCAACTAGTTGATGACAATTACATTGATTTATACGGCATAGTAAGGCCCCATTACTGTGTGAACTGAAATTTCCTGTGATGGCTCATTGGGTGTGAATCACGTGAGAAACATCTCTCCTTGGCCCATAACGGTCATCAGACCACAGCTGTGGTTGCTTGCCATCCCCTCGAGGGACGGCCCTCCAAGATCAAAACCGGGCAGCTGTGAATTTTTCAAACACAACAATAAACCTAGCCACACTTGTCCTTAACATGTTCAGATCGGCAGTTCCCACCTCAGCCAGTGGGGCTGCCAATCACTGAGGGCTGCAGGGCCTCCCATTGCCTCCAAGGTCAGGAGCCCACCTGCCGTTCCTGATATGGATGGTGAGCCTGCTTCCTGGCCTTTAACTGGCTGGGGGATTGAAAAAGTCTGCAGTTGTGTCTGAACTGTACTGTGCGGGTTCAGGATGCAGAACTGGCCCCCATTTCCAATTCCCAAATGTTGATTGAAAATCCAACCTCGTTAGTCCTGTTCACTGAATATATATCATGACATAGAGACAGGAAAGTCCTCCCCCACTGGCGTCCAAAGTAAAATCTCTGAGTTAACTGTTTGGGGGAGGGGTAACTTCCACAGTCCATATCCCGATTGTTGGTTTCTGCTGTTTTATCTAGGCCAACAACTGTAAATCAGCCATTACTCGCAAAGCCCTAGAATGGAGCAGGGACATCGTGTAGCTTAACTTGTAAGACCGCCAATTAGAAGAACTTTTAGCTGAAGTGAAAAGCTTTGGGATATTTGCAAGTGATAGTAAATCCTGCTGACAGAATGTCAGACCAATACCCAGAAGCAAATGTGCTATTGGACTTTAATTATCACCACATTCAGTCTTCGATCAGTGCAGTATCTGGTCTCCCCAGGTGTAGATTGTTGCTTTGATAAAGGAAGAAGTCCATAGGCCTATGAATGGTTGAATAATATCATCTACTAGGATTTTCTCAATATGTTGGTCTCATATTTATTTGCTGGTAATGTGCAATAAGGGCCTAAACTAATCACAGCAACCTCCTGTGTCAAAATAACATGTAATCATATCAGTTCATCTGAATTTATCAGAAAACAATGGAAAATTCATGCAGGAATTTCGTCAAATCGTTTTCCCTGACCTGTTGACAAAAGTTTCTTCACCTATTAACTCAAAGACCCAATTATACACTGCAGGCAGGGAATGCTATTGCAAGAAGCACATTTATCGGAAAATGCAGGCACAAAGCCCGTTAACATTCAGTCATTTGATAGTACAGAACTTGGGCATTGCTTTAAAAAAACAAATGCTGTTGAAGATTTTTGTTTTGCACTCATCAGAAAAATTTGCAAGAATTCCAAATGTTAAGAGAACAACAGTTTTTATACTGCATGAGAAGACAGTGCTGGCTGATTGGCAGGTGGGCCCTAATTGGTAGAGGCATTGCCATGAGGAATGCACTATCAACTGCCAGTTAACTGCCAAGCTTATTTGAATATTTATTTAAATATAGTAGGCGGGTTGCCAATTTCAGCACCCATTCACCTATTGCATTATAGGGGGTGGGGGTGGTGGGAAGGTGGTTGGGTCACTCGCCCTATTTTATGTGACCCCCCACCAAAAACATGCCTGGTGGGGGCATGTAAAATCCTCCCCATCAACTCTGCTATGTAAATGTTGTTGGGAAGTTCCCATGAGAGTTTCTACTTTTCTCACTGACATTCATTTTTGGTGCAATACTAATGGCTTTTACATTGAGTGAAGCGAGGCATGTCAGCCTCCAAATGCATTTCAAATAGATCCCAACACAAGTAGTCCAGGCCAGAAAGCAGTCTGGCCATTTCAAAAAAATAAAAAGGAAATCTTGATAAGATCCATTGTGGTGGTTGCTGGTACCTCCTACTTACTTAATGGTGGACAAGCACAGGCGGCGTTCTACCTGATTGGGGGCAGGTGGGTATCAAAAATGCACCCAGAGTTGTGAATGTGCCTACTTTTTAAATATTTAACACTGAGCCTACAAGCTATCGTGGAATCCAAAGGATTTTTGTGACAATTATTCAAAGTGCCGAAGCAGTTCTTTTAAAGCAGTTAGCATATTTTTCACCCCAGCTGTTTCCCTGGCAATGGGCACAAAAGCAAATCTAGCACCAGAAAAAACTAATCCAGTCCCAACATCCTTAAAGCCAAGAATGCATCTATTCTATGGGTGGAATTTCCCCAAAATTAGGCTCAGTGTCAATCTTGGCACAAAAAATGGTAGGAATCCCATTGGCCACACCGGCGTGATCCAGATGCAATTGGGTACTTTAAAAAATAATTTACCCATATGAAAAATGCCATGCACATGGCATGATGTGTCACATTCACCCGCACAGTAGGGTCATCTGAGCAGTTCTATCAAAGGGGAGCTGTATTTAAACAACTCCAAAGCACTTGTTCACAGTCAAGCCAAGAGGATGGCAGCCAAGAAGCCAGCTCCACGCTTTACAGACGGAGCTCTTACACATTTGTTGGATGCCGTGAAGGAGAGAAGGGTTATAATCTACCCGCAGGCGGGTAGGAGAACGTCCAGTAAGGTCACCAACCCACATGGGAGACGATGGCCATGTTGGTGAGTGCCAGCTCCCTCCACAAGAGAATGGGGGTTCAATGCCTCCTCTGTGCTGCCAAGGTAAGTGTTTCTTGCCTTCTCTCATCACTCTCCCTCTCAGACACCCATCATATTGTCACATGGACCTCACATGTTGCTTGCCACCGAGCTGGGCCCCGCCACCTGACCTCCCACACACTTCCTCACCTGCCCTCTCCTCATCATTCACCCTTGCTCACGCACAGAACCCACACATGCCAGGCATCATTGCCCACTGACTCAGCACGCGGCCTGTTTACAACCTCCCCATCTGTCTCCCTGCAGGATAAGCTTGCTCATAACCACCACGAGCGAGTGAAGATGGGTGGTGGCATGGCAGAGCTGGAGATCCTGACTCCTTTCAAGGAGAGATCACTGGAGCTCTCAGGGGAGGAATGGACCAGTGCGGAGAGTGAAGTAGACGGGAGAGAGAAATGTGAGGAGCCTTGGCACTTTCCTCAATCTGACCAAATTCACATAAATTCTGTCTTTCTCAGACCATTGCCCTTGCAATACATTAATACCATGTCCTTTCCCTTGCAGGAAAATCACCAGAAAGCCTAGCCCATACACCAACAGGGATCCAGTGCCAACCGATGGGAAGAGTTCTGATGAGATGTTGGTGGCGGACACACAGAAGATGCATCACATCTGTCACCTGCACCCTCCACCAGCACTGAACAATCCACCCCTCACCCCAGATCTCTAACCTTCTGGCCTGCCATCACAGACTCCCAAAGGACTTAAAAAACTCTGTCAACTAACTTTAAGGTAGTAGGACAGGTGGATAAAGTAGGCATATAGTATACTTATTTTTATTAGCCAAGGCATGGAGTTTAAGAGCAGGGAGATTATGCTGGAACTATATAAAATATTGGGTAGGCCACAGCGAGAGTATTGTGTGCTGTTCTGGAATCCACATTATTGGGGATTCATTGTGATAGCACTTGAAAGGGTCCAGATTTACGAGGATGTTGCCTGGGCTGGAGAGTTTTCAATATGAGGAGAGATTGGATAGACTGGGGCTGTTCTCCTTGGAGCAGAGGAGACTGAGGGGGGACATGATTGAGGTGCATAAAATTATGAGGGGCATAGTGTAGACAGGAAGAAACATTTCCCCTTGGTGGAGAGGTCAATGACCAGGGGATATAGAATTAAGTAAGGGCAGGAGGTTTAGAGGGGATGTGAGGAAAAGCTTTTTCACCCAGAGGGAGCCTCAAACTCACTGCCTGAAAGGGTGGTGGAGATAGAGATCCACATAACATGTAAGAAGTATTTAGACATGCACTTACGATGCCAATGCATAGATGGGCCATGTGCTGGAAAATGAGATTAGAATAGTTGCGTGGTTTGTCTTTGACCGGCACAGATGCGATGGGGCAAAGGGCCTTTTTCGTGCAGTAGACTTCTATGATTCTACAATGTCCGCAAGGTCACTTGCAGCCCCCCTGACAGCTATCCTCTAACTGGTCTCACCCTCCCTCACTCCTCTTGGAGTCCCTAGTGGATAATGGATAGTATTGACATTGGCACTCACCTCCAATCTCTCTCTTGGAGGCCATGGTGCCCGGCTCCCAATTTTAAAAAGCAGCAGTAATTGGAGCCAGCGTGACCTCATGGCTGATTGGGGGGTTGAAGGTTGAAGGTTGTGCCGTGATGCCCGCTAATTACATGCAAATACATGCTAATGTATGCTAATCAGGCTCGGGCCTTTCCTGGGTATGAACCTAACTGTAGGGAACCTGGGAAGAACACATTCTGAAATCTCTCATGAGATTTAGCAGCCATTGCAAGATTTGCACCCGCATCTAACATGGTCACTAAATCGTGGCCTATATCTCTTTTTTATTGTCAAGTATTATATAGAGAAGCTGATAGGACTGCAATTTTCCAGGGGAAGATCACAAATCAAAATAAAATGTTTGCCGAGAATCCTTTGGACTAGAAGCTAGCCCCGCTCTCAGGAATTAATCGGAACAAGCATTAATTAGCAAGTTAACTTCAGAACAGCCAGAACTTTGTGACTTACTTAAACATATTTTGTTGAATTTGGCAGATGATGGTGAATATGTGTGTATGACATTCCATTGTCCACTGTATTAGAGAGGGAGAGTGAAATCATTTACTGAACTGTAGCTGCCCAGTGAAGGAACCTTCATTGGACTCCAACTTTCTGGACTCTGGCAATCACATGAACTGATATCTAATCTGTGGTGGTCATTTCTTTAAGTTACTCACAGTTGTAATCCTCCTCCTTCCTATCTTATTTTATGTTTATGTGTGCATATGAAGATGCAACCATTCCCAGGGTTTGAATTGTATGAATAAATGATACTTCTGACTTCATCCTAAAGGGAGGTTACTGCTAGTCACATTAAGAATTGCCCTCACAAACAGAGTTTGGGAGAAACATGCAAAAGCTTATATCAAAAATTAAACCATCTCTGCTTACGGAGAGATGAAGAGAAATTAGTGGAGTTCAGTGTTTCTGTCCCTAACAAATATTTCAGTATCTATGCATTTTTCATACTTGGCCCAGCCTTCGTTTTACATGCTGAAATGTCCTTTGTACGACACATAGCCTTCACACTTCTTTTTAACATTTTAAAATCCACTAAAAGGCACTTAGCTCAATTTGTGACTTAATGTGAAGATAATTATCATAGATTTCAATTTGTGTCTCCTCCCATCTACTTGTTTTCATTACTCCGAGAAAGAGACTTCTTCAGCAGGTCATGTCAGAGCTGTAGATTACTCTCATTCAAATCATTAACCTATCTTTAATTTTCTGATTCCAACTGAACTTCTTTGTATTTCCATAATTTTCTTTTTATTATTTCCAGAATTCATATTTTTAAACTCTTAACAAAATGCAGATCTCATTGAATGTCTACCAAAATGTCAGGATTTCGATATATTTTACAGAAGCTACTTGAGTTTATTTTCTTAATTGAATGCAATGGTCAAGAATGGTTCAGTGGTTAGCACAGCTGCCTCACAGTGCCAACGACCTCGATTCAATTCCGGCCTTGGATGCCTGTCTGTTTGGAGGTTGCATGTTCTCCCTGTGTCTGCATGGGTTTCCTCTGGGTTCCCCAATTTCCTCCCACAATCCAAAGATATGCCGGTTAGGTGGTTTGGCCATGCTAAATTGCCTCTTAGTGTCCAAAGATGTATAGGTTAGCTGGATTGGCCATGGTAAATGCATGGAGTTAAGGGGATAGGGCAGGAAAGTGGGCCTGGGTAAGATGCCCTTTCAGAGAATTGGTGCAGAATTGATGGGCTGAATGGCCTTTTACTGCACAGTAGGGGTTCTTTGGTTCTATTATGCCATCACCTTCTCTGAGACAATTCTAAATGGGTAACTAATGCTGGCCTTACCAACAATGCTTGCATCCAATGAAAGACTAAAAAAAGTTGTGAACACATCATCACCAATATATGATGATAGAGTGCTGACTTGCTTACAACCAACCTCAAACTGTCTTCTGTTTTGTGTTAGATGGGCATGATGCATTGTATTTATCTCTCAGTTGGTCAAAACTGAAACATGCTCAGCAGGGAGTAGGGGGGAGGCAGAGTTAGCTGGGTAGAAGAAAAAGGAGGGCAGCTACTGCCACTAGGTTGGGGGGGGTAGGGGTGCAGGCTACATGGGGTGGGGATGCGATGCGATCCTTGCCATGCAGCCTATCTAGATGGACAAGTGGATGAGATGCCGTACGACAATGCAGCTCAGAGCCCAGCCTGAGGAGGGGGTGCAGGCAGGGTGTGGGGTGGGAGGGGGTGAGGGGATTATGTGCCTACCTGAGGATTAGCAATCCAGTAAGTTTAATTATGAAGGGATGACACCGATGAGCTCTCTGAATGCTGCAGCGTAGCTAAGCAAGGTGCCTATTAGCACTGCTTCTCCCTGAAGGTAGAATCAATTGTGCTCAGTTTCTATCCTGTGGTTCATGCTCATGACACCAATTGGCCCTCAGCAGCTCAACTCCCCACACTTTCAAATACAAGGCTGAGGCGCAACTCTAGGTGTCAGGGCTGTCAGCTTGTGGTTCGGGAACAAGTGCCAAAGGGGTCCCATCTCCCCATGGTCCCAAATGCCTGCAAGTAAGATTCCTCCAGCAACCCCCCTACCAGCCAAAGTGAACCTCACCATCCAGGTGTCCACGGCCAGTTGTGGCGATTGAACACATTTCCAGCCTGAAAGATGTCCTGGTGCTCTCCAGTGGGAGGGAGGGGGATCCCCAGACTGTTGGCCAGCTGCAAATCAGACTGGGCAAGGGCAAATACAAGGGACGGCCCTTTTCTAGAGATGGGAGGGCTCCTGAAATGTGAGTGCGCGAGTGTTGCAGGCAATGTTCCTGGACAGGCTGACCCTAAGTTAGACTGGTCAATGTATCAGAGGATGGTAATGATCAGTTGGTGGAACATTAACCTCTCTTTCTCTCTCTCTTTAATCCCTCACATGATCACTGATGATTTTAAGCTGGGGCCATTGAAGCTCACAGTGATCTTGATCATAGCATTGGAGGACAGAGTCCAGAGGAAACATGTAGCGGTTCGGAAGATGGGATGAAGAGCAAGTGGTGACAGGCCAGGATCAGCAGCCAGAGGCTGCACCAGCCGAGGAGGGACCTTGAAGGTGACAAAGACTGCCCAGAACATAGTGCACTCAGATCTCCTTCAGAAAACTTACAGATAGCATCTGCCACCAGAGATTCTGCTCACAAAGCAGACAGTGAAACACCTTAGCCATGTTCTGGTGGACATGGCGCCACATGACACAGGAGGACATTCACTCTCTGTGGCCATCATGGCAGGTCTGAATTTCTATGTCTCTGGATCCTCCAGGCTCCAGCGGTTTTTGCACTGAAAATAGCACTTAGCCAAATTTTTGGAGAATCCTGCCCATTACCTTTAAAGCATTCAGATCTTCTAATGGAATACGTGTTGTTGGTTGTTTGCCTGTTGTCTGCTGATTTCTGAGGTAACACTGCCTCTCCAATGAATGTTGGCGTGGTGACTGATGCAGTTGATAATGTTACATTTTTTGGGGACAGTTGACCTTTATTCCTTGTTCAGCTGCCAAAATCAACTCTTCATCTTCAGCTGTCTGCAATGAAGGAGCAGCTTATCTGGTTGGCTTATGTATCTGCAGCTGCAACCATATATATCTGGTTGCTCACTTTCTCTGTGTACAGTGGAGATTACAGACGTTTTACACAGGTTCCAAGCTGCCAGCTGGGCTAACTTTAGTTGCGTGCATTGAATGTTTCCACTCTGACTAGCTCACCTTCTTTCAACTCTGGCAATTATTTTCTTCATGTTATCAAAGTGAAATTTGGCTTTCTGTTGTTTCATTTTGATGTTGTCACTCACTCTTGTTAGTACTTCTGACTTCAGCAGTGCTTTTAGCTATTGGAAGAGTAGTCTGGGTGCAGCGTGACATTGGCCATTGAACTGGACTACTTTTCATGTCTTCAATAGGTGTGTTTCTCCTCTCTATGATCACCTTGTACACATCTACGCTGGATCTACTTGAGTTTTTGATGATCCCTTTGGCAATTTTCACCATTGCTCAGCCTTAAATTTGCCTGGGGAGATGTGTGGTGCTGAATTTCCCAATCATTCATGAAGTGCCTCAATTCTTCACTTGTGAACTAAGGACCATTGTCACTTATCACAATAAGAGTTTTAACAACACCAGGTTAAAGTCCAACAGGTTTATTTCGTAGCAAATGCCATTAGCTTTCGGAGCGCTGCTCCTTCGTCAGATGGAGTGGATATCTGCTCTCAAACAGGGCCTATAGAGACACAAAATCAAGTTACAGAATACTGATTAGAATGCGAATCTCAGCCAAACAGGTCTTAAAGATACAGACAATGTAAGTGGAGGTAGCATTAAGCACAGGTTAAAGAGATGTGTATTGTCTCCAGACAGGACAGCCAGTGAGATTCTGCAAGTCCAGGAGGCAAGCTGTGGGGGTTACTGATAGTGTGACATAAACCCAAGATCCCGGTTTAGGCCGTCCTCATGTGTGCAGAACTTGGCTATCAGACAACTGCACAACCTCAAACAGACCATTGTCTGCAGCAAACTACCCAGCCTTCAGGAGAACAGTGACCACGACACCACACAACCCTGCCACAGCAACCTCTGCAAGACGTGCCGGATCATCGACACGGATGCCATCATCTCACATGAGAACACCATCTACACGGTACACGGTACCTACTCTTGCAACTCGGCCAACGTTGTCTACCTGATATGCTGCAGGAAAGGATGTCCCGAGGCATGGTACATTGGGGAAACCATGCAGACGCTACGACAACGGATGAATGAACACCGCTCGACAATCACCAGGCAAGACTGTTCTCTTCCTGTGGGGGAGCACTTCAGCGGTCACGGGCATTCAGCCTCGGATCTTCAGATAAGCGTTCTCCAAGGCGGCCTTCACGACACACGACAGCACAGAGTCTCTGAGCAGAAACTGATAGCCAAGTTCCGCACACATGAGGACGACCTAAACCGGAATCTTGGGTTTATGTCAAACTATCACTAACCCCCACAGCTTGCCTCCTGTACTTGCAGAATCTCAGTGGCTGTCCTGTCTGGAGACAATACACATCTCTTTTACCTGTGCTTAATGCTCCCTCCACTCACATTGTCTGTATCTTTAAGACCTGGTTGGCTGTAGAGGTTCACATTCTAATCAGTATTCTGTAGCTTGATTTTGTGTCTCTGAATGCCCTGTTTGAGAGCAGATACAGTAAGCGTTTTAACAACACCAGGTTAAAGTCCAACAGGTTTATTTGGTAGCAAATACCATATCCACTCCATCTAACGAAAGAGCAGCGCTCCGAAAGCTAATGGCATTTGCTACCAAATAAACCTGTTGGACTTTAACCTGGTGTTGTTAAAACTCTTACTGTGTTTACCCCAGTCCAACGCCGGCATCTCCACATCATGACTTATCACAATGTCAGGAATGTCATGATGACTGAAGTGTGCTTTCAGGCATTCTTTGATTTCACTGTACAAGACTTTGATAATGCTACTAATTTTCAGGGACTAAATGGCTTGAAGTAACAGCTATGGATTTTATCTGAGTCACATTAAATAATTCAGTTTGATTTTCTGCTCGTGAGAAAATTTACAGTTAATGCGGCTAAATGTGAAGAACTGGTGTTCATGGATTTCATTACATTAAAGGCGCGTAAAGTCTGGTTTCTGGGAATTGTATTTGTTTTAATTGCACAGCAATTAAACGTTTCTGAGCCTGCTTTAAAGGAAGAAGCAAAAGGATGGAGCTCAGTAGCTTGAACGTAGTATGACACATTATCTTCACACAAAATCATGTATTATTAGGTTTAATTGATTAACCATGCTTATAGGGCAGCACATCTTGATTAAAGGAAAACCTTTTTTTCCTGATATAATGGTGGGAAGTATTATTAGCATTTGCTCTTCGTGGTTTTAATATTTTTGGGACTTCATTTAGCACATACTAATGTGAATGTTTATGGTAGGCTGTATTATTGATAAGAGGATGTAGCATTGTTTGCACAACTGATCTGTATCTACAAAGATATGTCATTTCATCACAATGGAATGTACATCCACACCCCCAGGAAGTAATGGTCGGATATTTGTTCTCAGTCCACATGACTAGCTTGGGGGAATTAGCTCAAATGGTACAGCGCTCGCTTAGCATGCAAGAGATAGTGGGATCGATGCCCACATTCTCCACTTTGGGGTGGCACGGTAGCACAGTGGTTAGCACTGCTGCTTCACAGCTCCAGGGACCTGGGTTCGATTCCCGGCTCGGGTCACTGTGTGGAGTTTGCACATTCTCCTCGTGTCTGCGTGGGTTTCCTCCGGGTGCTCCGGTTTCCTCCCACAGTCCAAAGATGTGCGGGTTAGGTTGATTGGCTATGCTAAAATTGCCCCTTAGTGTCCTGAGATGCGTAGGTTAGAGGGATTAGCGGGTAAAATATGTGGGGATATGGGGGTAGGGCCTGGGTGGGATTGTGGTCGGTACAGACTCGATGGGCCAAATGGCCTCTTTCTGCACGGTAGGGTTTCTATGATTTCCATGACTCAAGGTGACTCTCACTCTGAGCGGATGAAAGAGGGTGGGTGTGATTCTCCCAGCCCGCTGCACGGATTTAGCAGTGCGGTGGGCTAAGAGATTCAAGCGGAGGCCATGCAGCAGGCTTCCCGCTGGGCAATACGACCACCGCGAGTCTCCGGCCGCCGTATCTCCAGCACCATCAGCTCCGCGCCAGAAATCAGCGTGGAGCTGCATATATTATTTAAATGATGATTTTAATCTCATTAGCAGGCCTGAGACTGAAGTCTCACCCCAACCCCCCACCCCCCTGCCCCCCCACCCCCGCAAGGAGTGTAAAACTCCAGCAGGGTTTACAATAACTCCTTACAAGCAGGGAGCTAGTGGCCCGAGCCTGCTGGAGTGAAGGGGGGCCATGGAGACACCCCAGGAGGCTGGGGATAAAGAGGGGTGCCCCCTGGGCATTGCCAGTTTGGCAGTGCCAGCCTTGCCCCCTGGCACTGCTCAAGGGGCAAAGTGGCAATGCCCAGGGGGAACCTTGGCACTGCCCACCGGGCATTGGCCAGTGCCAAGGGGATAGAGCCAGAGGGGGCAGGGCATATAGGGGGCAGGTCCGCTGGGCGTGAGATGGGTGGGGTGGGGCGTCGCGCTGCCACGCTGCACTTGGTGGTGAAAGACGGAGGGAGGCCAACGATCGGGGCTGGCCATCGGAGTGGAGGTTGGTTGGCCTGCCGGTGGTGGGGGGAGGGGGGGGATTGTGGGGGGGGCAGGGCTGTGTGGGGGGGAGGTAGGTCATGACTGCAGTTGGAGGGGGGGGTCGGGCTGCCGATGAGGGGGAGGGGAGATCAGGACTGCTAGCAGGGGGGTAGATTGGGACTGCGAGGAGTGGGCGGAGGTCAAATTGGCCAGGGGTGAGGGGGGTGCATGCGGGGGTGGTGGAGGCTGGCCCGGCCACGTCTGGGAGGCCAGCGATCGGGCCATGGGGGGATCGATAGGACTTGCTGTGCTGACCAGCGATGGAGCTAACCAGCGATTGGGCTGGCCAGCGATCGAGAGGCTGGTAGTGTGGGGCTACTGCACATGTGCCAATGTCTGCTATGACAGATTAGCGCATGAGCAGTGGCCCACTCAGTCCTATGCTGCCAGCCAGTTTTACAGTGGCTTCTGTGGTATGATTCTGCTGAGCCACTTCTCAATGTATTGTCACTTTAGAGATAGAAAAAGAAAGGCATCACCTGTGCTGGCACCAGTCAAGGAATCCAAGGATCTTGAGGGATAAGAGCCATCCATGTTGTCTTTGCTACTTTGTCAAGTATATGTAACATTTTGCTTAATAAATTCAACTTGATTCATTAATACCAATTATCAGTACCTTGTTAGATCAGGCAGAACTCGGACCCATTGTTATAAATTAAGAATTTCGATCTTAGACATTTTAATTGAAAGGGCTTTTATCTCAAAATCCATGAACAAACAACTGGTAGTCATTGACATCAGCTGCTCTAATTCCAGCTGGTCTAATTGACATTAGCTGGTCTGAATAGTAGTTGACAATGGTGAGATAGGCAGTTCCAAAGAGAGTGAAGGGGTCTACTGTAAGCTTCATCCATGGTCTGTCTGGGATGTCATGAGTCATGAGTGGCTCTTTAGCTTGCTTAGCTGGACATTCATTACAAGCACTGCACTGGCTGATATGATCTTTAATCTCATTGCTGATGTTTAGCCAGTGGAGCATTTTTCTTACCTTCCTCAGACTAGACTCAATTCCTTGCTGGCTTGCATGAATGTGCTTCAGCATCTCTTTTATCATCTCCTTATGACTCAGGTTCTTTTGTACAAGATGCCAGTTTGGACAAGCACTTCATCACTGTATGCTCAATACACCTCTAAAGCAATATGCGTGTCCTTACTGTTTTCAGGCCATCCTTTCATTACTTCCTTTAGCACTCAAAGAGTTGCTTCTTGTTGTGTAGTTTGCTTGTTCTGAGCAAGACCCTAGATTCAATATTTCTGCTGATTGTTTTTTGTTGAAAGATTTCACACTCTGTACTAGCGTCATCATCTTCCCTCAAAGGGAGTGTAGCTTTAAACAGCATGTCAACAATGTGCATTTGCTTCTCTCGCTTGTACTTCAATACCAAACGACATCTCTGCAAACAAAGTGACATACTTTGCAGACATTTTGGAGCAGCTAGACGTGGTCTGAGAAAGATTCTTTGATGTGGCTTGTGGCTAAACTCTATCATTATTTTGCGTCTCCCAAACAGATACTGATTAAGGTGCTCATAAGCAAAGACAGTAGCCAGGTGCTCTTTCTCAATCCGTGCTTAGCGTCATTCAGCTTGTGTTAATGCTATGGATACAAATGCCACTGGTTGTCCTCGATGAAGGAGAGTTGCTCCAAGTTCTATTTCGCTGACATCACAGTACCTCAATACTGGTATTGTCATCTCTAGTTGTTTGATGAAAGTGAAAGTTTCTGGTTCCATGCCCAATATCTTTTGCATGAACTTTATACAGGTGCATGTTGTGATAACAAATTAGAAAGGACTTTGTCAGGTAGTTCACAAATCCAACAAATTGTTGCACCTCCTTCACAACTGTTGGTTGCTGTATCTTTGCTATAGCTCAAGTTGCTCAACCTCAAATCCACCTGGTGAGCTCTCTCTAGCAGTCTCACTAGATTCTGATCGTGGTCTGCGATGACTTATTCAATTGTATCACCACATGATTAGACCAGCAGATCAGCCATGATCCCTTCGAGTGCTGGAAGATGATTGACAAATTTATTCTCTTTGTGGTGATATTTTTCTGATGCAGTAGAAATGCCAAACAACATGTGTAACCATCCATACCCTCCAAATGGCACCCAGAGCGCAGTCAGAAAACTGCTGCATTCATCCACCGTCACTTGCCAGTATCCATTCTTCGTATCTAGGGTGGCAAAGGCCTATGCTTTGGCAGATTGTGGCAACATTCCTTCAGTGGTTGGCTTGGGGTAGTAAGATATCTTCAAAGCTTAGTTGACGTATTCTGGATCGTTGCACACACTCAGGTTTCTAGGTTTTTTTTTCAATGTTACCATGCAGCTAATCCAGTCTATAAGAGTTGTTACTTTCTTGATTACTCCCATCTTTTCAAGTTTGTCTATTCTGTCTTTCAGGCTGGACGTGAAAGCAGCTGGAACTCTCATCAGAAAATGCTGAGTCAGTCTCCTACTCTCACCTGCTTCAAGATGATATTGACCAGGAAGACATTGAAGATCTGTGAAAACAGCTTAGTAATTTGTCAGGATCCGCTCAGCAGTCAATGGCTTGGCATCGTGAGAAACACTGCAAATCTCTTCAGGTATATGGAGGGTTATCAGTCCAGGTTTCTGGCTCTTTCAGCCAAGATGAGAGGATTTTGCTTTGTGTCTAAAGTCTGGAACTGCAGATCTTGTTCCTTCCCATTGCCTTGGGCTCTCATAGTCTGGTTTGCCCTCTTATGTTGAGCATAGTTCTATCATATAGCCTCAACTTTATCTTGGACAGCTTCATTTTCAGGTCACCATCGTAAGCAACTTCGTAAAGGTCTGCAAAGTTCAAGATGTTGCACACAGAACCAATGTCTGCTACTTCACACTGACTTGATGCTCCCTTTCTGTAGTCATCATTCCAATAGTCACAAATCAGTTTTTCCCTCAAACTTGGTGGTGCCGATTCTTGAATGCCATCTGATTCATTGCCTGACATGTCTCCAACATGTGGAGATGCCGGCGTTGGACTGCTTAAGCACAGTAAGATGTCGCACAACACCAGGTTAAAGTCCAACAGGTTTATTTGGTAGCACAAACCACAAGCTTTTGGAGCACTGCCCCTTCATCAGGTGAATGGGAGTTGTGTTCACAAATAGGGCATACATAGACACAAACTCAATTTACAAGATAATGGTTGGAATGCGAGTCTTTACAGGTAATCAAGTCTCAAAGGTACAGACAATGTGAGTGGAGAGAGGGTTAAGCACAGATTAAAGAGATGTGTATTGTCTCCAGCCAGGACAATTAGTGAGATATTGCAAGCCCAGGCAAGTCGTGGGGGTTACAGATAGTGTGACATGAACCCAAGATCCAGGTTGAGGCCGTCCTCATGTGTGCGGAACTTGGCTATCAGTTTCTGCTCAGCGATTCTGCGTTGTTGTGTGTCGTGAAGGCCGCCTTGGAGAATGTTTACCCGAAGATCAGAGGCTGAATGCCCGTGACTGCTGAAGTGTTCCCCAACAGGAAGAGAACACTCCTGCCGGGTGATTGTCGAGCGGTGTTCATCCATCCATTGTCGTAGCGTCTGCATGGTCTCCAGAATGTACCATGCCTCGGGACATCCTTTCCTGCAGCGTATCAGGTAGACAACGTTGGCCGAGTTGCAAGAGTATGTACCGTGTACCTGGTGGATGGTGTTCTCACGTGAGATGATGGCATCCGTGTTGATGATCTGGCACATCTTGCAGAGGTTGCTGTGGCAGGGTTGTGTGGTGTCATGGTCACTGTTCTCCTGAAGGCTGAGTAGTTTGCTGGAGCGGAGAAGCTACGACATCTTCTCTGGAGCCTTCAACATGTCATTGATGAAGATGAACATCTCGCCAAGGCCATCCCCACACCCACACTACTTGTCCTCAAACAACCGCACAACCTCAAACTGACCATTGTCTGCAGCAAACTACCCAGCCTTCAGAGAACAGTGACCACTGCACCACACAACCCTGCCAAAACAACCTCTGCAAGACATGCCGGATCATCAACACGGATGCCATCATCTCACGTGAGAACACCATCCACCAGATACATGGTGCATACTCTTGCAACTCGGCCAACATTGTCTACCTGATACGCTGCAGGAAAGGATGTCCCAAGGCATGGTACATTGGGGAGACCATGCAGACACTACAGCAACGGATGAATGAACACCGCTCGACAATCACCAGGCAGGAGTGTTCTCTTCCTGTTGGGGAACACTTCAGCAGTCACGGGCATTCAGCCTCTGATCTTCGGGTAAGCATTCTCCAAGATGGCCTTCACAACACATGACAACGCAGAATCGCTGAGCAGAAACTGATAGCCAAGTTCTGCACACATGAGGACGGCCTCAACCGGGATCTTGGGTTCATGTCACACTATCTGTAACCCCCACGACTTGCCTGGGCTTGCAAAATCTAACTAACTGTCCTGGCTAGAGACAATACACATCTCTTTACCTGTGCTTAACACTCTCTCCAATCACATTGTCTGTACCTTTGAGACTTGATTACCTGTAAAGACTCGCATTCCAACCATTATCTTGTAAATTGAGTTTGTGTCAAGATATGCCCTGTTTGTGAACACAACTCCCACTCACCTGATGAAGGGGCAGTGCTCCGAAAGCTTATGGCTTGTGCTATCAAATAAACCTGTTGGACTTTAACCTGGTGTTGTGAGACTTCTTACTGTATCTCTCCAACAACCATCTTTATCGGCTTGCTTTTCTTCTTTCTAGTAAAACACTTGCATGCAAAGTGATTCAGTCTCTTGCAGTTAGAGCACTGGTTTCCGCATACTAAACCATAGAACTATACATCCTTCCTTTTGTGTGGTGTCCTCTGCAACATGCGGCACGGTAGCACAGTGGTTAGCACTGCTGCTTCACAGCTCCAGGGATCTGGGTTCGATTCCCGGCTTGGGTCACTGTCTGTGTGGAGTTTGCACATTCTCCTCGTGTCTGCGTGCGTTTCCTCCGGGTGCTCCGGTTTCCTCCCACAGTCCAAAGATGTGCGGGTTAGGTTAATTGGCCATGCTAAATTGCCCCTTAGTGTCCCGGGATGTGTAGAGGGATTAGCGGGTAAAATATGTAGGGATATGGGGATAGGGCCTGGGTGGGATCGTGGTTGGTGCAGACTCGATGGGCCGAATGGCCTCTTTCTGCACTGTAGGGTTTCTATTAAAAAAAAAAAATTCTATTTATATCCAGTACCCTCACCTTGATCCTTCTGCTGGCCTTTCTGTAAAAAAGTTCTTCCTTTTCTCCATTGCCTTGTGCTTGGAAGTCCTGAACCGCCCCAGTTTAGTGCAAAGCCTCATCATTTCTCCCATCAATTCTCTTCAGTCCAAATCATTAATTTATACAACAAACAGCAAAGGCCTCAACACTAAGTTCTGTGGAACTTCACTGGAAACCACTTTCTATTTGCATAGGTACGAGGCTAATCAAAGTCATACTGACTCACTCAGCAGTCAATGTCCTACACAAAGTTGCAGACTAAGGTTCTCGTTATTCTCTGCCGTTGCTTAGTCACTGACATTCTTACAACTATCAAACTCCAATCCAATTCAGATGCACATTCCAGGCACAGTGGACGGGATTTTATGACCTCGCTTGGGCGAGATCATAAATTCCCGCCTGAGGCCAACGGAAATTTCTGTTCTGCGAGCCTCACCTGTCCAAATTCCCGAGTGGGCGAGGCGGTAAAATTCCAACTCATGTTTCAGATGGTAACTAAAATGGCTTCTCTCCATAGCCTTTGTTTCCCCTAAGATTACCTTTATAATCTCATCACCATAATAAGCCACAATACAGAAGATGTAGCAGTGCACAATTAAAGGCATTTCTTCAAACACAGAATGATACAGAACAAATGGAGGCCATTTAGCCCATTATGTCATTGCTGGCTATTTGAAAGAACTTTCCAATTATTCCCATTTCCCCATAGCCCTTCAAATGATTCCACTGCAAGCATTTATCCAATTCCCTTTTGAGAGATTTTATTGAGTCTGTTTCCACCACCCTTTCAAGCAGTCAATTCCAGATAATAACTATTCTCTGTAGGATTAAAAATACTTCTCTTATCTAATCAGTTTAAATCTATTCTTTAGTCACCAATGTCTCTGCCACAGGGAAGTGCTTCTCCTTATTTATCCTATAAAAACCTTTGTGATTTTGAACAGCTTTATTAAATCTCCCTTAACATTCTTTGGAGGAGATCCACCTCAGCTCCTTCAGTCTCTCCAAATAATTGAAGTATTTTATCACTGATATTTTTCTAGCAAATGTCCTCTGCTCTCTCTCCATAGCCTTAATATTCATCATAACGTATGGTGCCCAGAGTTGGCCACAATATTACAACTGGGGCTTAACCAGAGACTAATAAATGTTTAGAATAACTTCCTTGTTCATTTCACTCCTCTCTTTTAGAATACCAGAGCAAAAAACTGCTCTATTTTTTAATGGCGTGCTCAACTTGTCCCTCGATTTTCAACTCATGATGTAAACAAGTGGTTACAAGTGGTGTACCTCAGGGATCTGTTTTGGGGCCACTGCTGTTTGTAATATTTATTAATGATCTGGATGAGGGTATAGTTGGGTGGATTAGCAAATTTGCTGATGACACCAAAGTCGGTGGTGTGGTAGACAGTGAGGAAGGGTGTCGTAGTTTGCAGGAAGACTTAGACAGGTTGCAAAGTTGGGCCGAGAGGTGGCGGATGGAGTTTAATGCGGAGAAGTGTGAGGTAATTCACTTTGGTAGGAATAACAGATGTGTTGAGTATAGGGCTAACGGGAGGACTTTGAATAGTGTGGAGGAGCAGAGGGATCTAGGTGTATGTGTGCATAGATCCCTGAAAGTTGGGAATCAAGTAGATAAGGTTGTTAAGAAGGCATATGGTGTCTTGGCGTTTATTGGTAGGGGGATTGAATTTAGGAGTCGTAGCGTTATGTTGCAACTGTACACAACTCTGGTGCGGCCGCACTTGGAGTACTGTGTGCAGTTCTGGTCCCCACATTACAGGAAGGATGTGGAGGCTTTGGAGAGGGTGCAGAGGAGGTTTACCAGGATGTTGCCTGGTATGGAGGGGAGATCCTATGAGGAGAGGCTGAGGGATTTGGGATTGTTTTCGCTGGAAAGGCGGCGGCTAAGAGGGGATCTTATTGAAACATATAAGATGATTAGAGGTTTAGATAGGGTGGATAGTGATAGCCTTTTTCCTCTGATGGAGAAATCCAGCACGAGGGGGCATGGCTTTAAATTGAGGGGGGGTAGTTATAGAACCGATGTCAGGGGTAGGTTCTTTACCCAGAGGGTGGTGAGGGATTGGAATGCCCTGCCAGCATCAGTTGTAAATGCGCCTAGTTTGGGGGCGTTTAAGAGATCCGTAGATAGGTTCATGGACGAAAAGAAATTGGTTTAGGTTGGAGGGTCACAGTTTTTTTTTAACTGGTCGGTGCAACATCGTGGGCCGAAGGGCCTGTTCTGCGCTGTAATGTTCTATGTTCTATGTTCTATGTTCTATGTTCTAAACAGGTCCTGGGCTCCTCTGTTCCTGTAATCACTTTAAAATTGTATCATTTAGTTCATATTGACATTGATCATTCTTCCTGCCAAAATGCATCAGTTCCTCTTTAAGTCTCTTACCATCCTTGTCACTGTTAAATACATTTTCAAATTAGATATTAATTAAAAGAAAAGGTGCTCGAAATACTCAGGAGGTCTGGAAGCTTTGCTTGTTTCTGCAATATTTTGATTTTGTTTTTGTCTATAAATTGATTTTTTTAAATGTCCTTATTCAGTTAGCAATATGCATTTTGTGACGAAGTTGGGGTGCACAGTAGCACAATGGTAGCACAGTGGTTTGATGGAAATCTTTGTCTCTTCATTGGACACAGGTGAGGTCCCTGAGGATTGGAGGATAGCGAATGTGGTCCTGTTATTTAAGAAGGGTAGCAGGGATAAGCCAGGTAATTGTAGGCCAGTGAGCTTGACGTCCGTGGTGGGGAAGTTGTTGGAGAGGATTCTTAGAGACAGGATGTATGCGCATTTAGAATGGAACAATCTCATTAGTGACAGACAGCATGGTTTTGTAACAGGGAGGTCGTGCCTTACAAATTTCATGGAGCTCTTTGAGGAAGTGACAAAAACGGTTGACGAAGGAAGGGCCGTGGATGTCATCTATATGGATTTCAGTAAGGCATTTGACAAAGTCCCTCATGGCAGGTTGGTTAAGAAGGTTAAGGCTCATGGGATACAAGGAGAGGTGGCTAGATGGGTAGAAAACTGGCCACAGGAGACAGAGGGTAACAGTCGAAGGGTCTTTTTCCGGCTGGAGGTCTGTGACCAGTGGTGTTCCGCAGGGCTCTGTACTGGGACCTCTGCTATTTGTGATATACATAAATGATTTGGAAGAAGGTGTAACTGGTGTTATCAGCAAGTTTGCGGATGACACGAAGATGGCTGGATAGCGATGGCTGACTTGTGGATAGCGATGAACATTGTCGGACAATACAGCAGGATATAGATAGGCTGGAAAATTGGGCGGAGAAATGGCAGATGGAATTTAATCCAGATAAATGCGAAGTGATGCATTTTGGAAGAACTAATGTAGGGGAGATTTATACAATAAATGGCAGAGCCATCAAGAGTATAGAAACACAGAGGGACCTCGGTGTGCAAGTCCACAAATCCTTGAAGGTGGCAGCACAGGTGGAGAAGGTGGTGAAGAAGGCATATGATATGCTTGCCTTTATAGGACGGGGTATAGAGTATAAAAGCTGGAGTCTGATGTTGAAGCTGTATAGAACACTGGTTAGGCCACATTTGGAGTACTGCATCCAGTTCTGGTCGCCACATTACTAGAAGGACGTGGAGGCTTTAGAGAGAGTGCAGAGGAGGTTTACCAGGATGTTGCCTGGTATTGGGGGTCTTAGCTATGAGGAGAGATTGGGTAAACTGGGGTTGTTCTCCCTGGAAAGACGGAGAATGAGGGGAGACCTAATAGAGGTGTACAAAATTATGAAGGGTATAGATAGGGTGAACAGTGGGAAGCTTTTTCTCTGGTCGGAGGTGACGACCACGAGGGGTCACGGGCTCAACGTGAGAGGGGCGAGGTATAACTCAGATATCAGAGGGACTTTTTTTACACAGAGAGTGGTGGGGGCCTGGAATGCGCTGCCAAGTAGGGTGGTGGAGGCAGACATGCTGGCATCGTTTAAGACTTACCTGGATAGTCACATGAGCAGTCTGGGAATGGAGGGATACAAACGAATGGTCTAGTTGGAACAATGAGCGGCACAGGCTTGGAGGGCCGAAGGGCCTGTTTCCTGTGCTGTACTGTTCTTTGTTCTATGTTTGTTCTTTTTTAGCATTGCTGCTTCACAGTGCCAGGGACCCAGGTTTGATTCCTGGCTTGGGTCACTATCTGTGTGGAGTTTGTACGTTCTCCCCGTATCTGCGTGGGTTTCCACCGGGTGCTCTGGTTTCCTCCCACAGTCTGAAAGACGTGCTGGTTAGATGCATTGGCCCAAACAGGCGCTGGACTGTGGCGACTAGGGGAATTTCACAGTAACTTCATTGCAGTGTTAATGTAAGCCTTACTTGTGACTAATAAATAATCTTAAAAACTTTATTTCTGCATGGTATGGAGCTTAAATGTTCTTCATGTAGGTACAATATATAAAAAAAACATAAGTAATAGAGGTCCTGGGAAATGTTCTTTATCTTTTAGATAGTGCACAATACAATTGTGGTATGTTGGGTATTGGATGGAGTGCCATTCAATTGGACTAATTGTGCTGAATAGGGTTAAGCTTGTTGAATGGTTTTGCAGCTGCACTCATCCAGGCAAGTGAAGTGTATTTTGTCACATTCCTGGCTTTTGGTTTGTTGGTGATAAAAATCATTAGGGTCAAGAGTTGGGCCTTGATGCCCAAAATCCCCAGCCTTTGACCTACACTGATAGGCACGTAATTTATCATCATCGTCAGTTGTCCCTCATTTTGAGGATGACATCTACTAAGGGTAGTCAGTTCCTGTCACTGGCCTTCATGTGACTGATGAGGTTGGTTCACGACCTGCAGCTCTTTGGGCACAAGAGTCCATGAGTTATTGGGAACTAGAACACAAGATTGATCTCCTTTCCTTCTCTGCCATTGCTCTGCCTCATCATTAAAGCAGTTGGACTCAAAGAATGAAGCAGCTTGCTGGACAAGTTGTCACCATTTTGAATGATTGGAAGTGAGCTTCTCTCTTTCATTAATGCCACTGCTGCTGTGCTTCAAGCTGAGCTTTGCAGTGTCTTTGAAGCATTTCTTTTGTCATCCTCTGGAATGTTGGCTATTTGAGAGTTGAAATAAGAGGAGCGGTGGAGATGCTTTTCAGCCATCTGGACATGATGTCCAGTCCATCATGGTTGATTGCATGAGAGTTTGACCACAAAACATGTCAACAAATGTCCTAGTGTACAGAACAGTTGTCATCACCACACCGCTGCAGTGAGACATGGGTCTGTGTATCAGCAATGCGTAAGGGTTCTAGAGAAATTCCATCAGCAATACCACAATTGCATTCCTCGATTCTATTGCATGAAGGTGGGATTAGAAAGGGCATCTGGCTATCCTCAGACTGTTTGCAGTTTCTTGGCGATCCTCTCCATTTGGAGTTTTCTTGGAGATCCTCTCCACTTGGCACTCCATCTGACGAAGGAGCAGCGCTCCGAAAGCTAATGGTATTTGCTACCAAATAAACCTGTTGGACTTTAACCTGGTGTTGTTAAAACTCTTACTGTATCCTCAGACTGGCATGGACCAGATGGGCAGACTGGCCTCCTTCTGTGCTGTATCTTTTCTATGGTTCTATGATTCAGTGGAAGGACTGTCAAATAAAGACTTGTGTCCTTCCTGAAGCCAAGTCCTCATACATTCAGACAAAAAAATCACTCAAACGGCTAGTCCTGCTAAATTTCTGAAATCACAAAATCTAATCAATGGTAATCCCCCGGGTTTTTGATGGTGGGGAACTTGGTGATGGTAATCCCATTGATTGTCTGATATGTGGTTAGGCTCTCTCTTGTGGGAGATGACCATTGCCTGGCACTTCAGCCATGGAAATGTTACTTGGCACTTATCAGTCCAAGCCTGGATGATATTGTCCAAATCTTGTTGCATGTGGGCCTGGGCGTCTCCATTACATGGGGAACTGAGAATGGAGCTGTACACTGTACAATCATCACCAAATAGCCCTATATCTGAGCTTATGAAAGATGAAAGGTCATTGAAAAAGCAGCTGAAGTGGGTTCAGCCTAAGACAGGGCCCTGAAGTACTCATGTACTGACATCCCAGAGCTTCGGTGAACGGCTTTTGTCAACAACAAACACTTTTCTATGTGTCAGGCCTGCCTCCAGCCACTGGTGAATTTTCTTCCTGATTACCAGTGACTTTAGCTTTAGCCGGGCTCTTCGGTGCCACATTTGGTTCAATGAGTTTACTGGTGTGCAGGACAGTCACTCCTCTTTTGGTAAATTAAATAACTTAAATGTGATTTCTCATGAGTTTGATAGTTGTTTCCATGTGTTGAGGTAATTAAAGGAAAATAGTGCTCTCAAATTACAGCAACTATTACAGAACAAAGCAGATGTCAATTTGAACCAGCATCTGTCATCATAACGACTGGTAAGGCACAGCAGTATTGTGTCAGTACCGTCAGTTTGATTAAGCAGCTGCACTATCATAAGCCTTGTCGTATCTACTTTTGTCAGACTTGCGCCTGCTTAGAACTCATTGGATCCTTTCCTAGTATCCAGACTGTCACTTTGAATTTAGGACATACCAACTCCTGGAACAAATCAACAAGTATATATTACAGGGCAGTGCACAAAAATGTTTCCTATTGGAGAACAACAGCCAGGTAATGCCCAGGCTTAAAAATATATTGGATTCCTAAAAGTGGGCCATTTCTGGCTTGCCGTTTGGCCCCTCAGACCTTATTGTCTCAAAGGGGGTCCAATGGCTTGGTCTAACTTCACTTTCTTGAGTCAGTAAGGAAATGATTGCTCCATGCAAGCAACCAGAGGAAATTGAGGTGGAAAAGCCAAGAAAATGCTTCCAAACTCATTACCATGCCAGCATTGAGCATATACCCCTGGCAGACCCACTTCAGTGTGCTGTACTTGTTTGGTTCTGAAGTAGGGGAGGAAGGGGCAAACACCTGCCCTGCAATTTGTTTTGAAAGGTCACAAACATTGGGAAACTGGCCTCGGCTGTTGCCTTCCATGTTTGAACTTGCTGTGAAATTTTTAATGGTTCAGGGATTTGGTGGTTACCTTTGGCCCCAGAAAACATAGGACAAGATCTAGAGGCCCTGTTCACTGCAGGTACAAATCCGATACGCTCGCTAAATCTCATGAGAGGGCCAAAAGGAGATTTGCGCTAGCAGGATCTCACTTTCCCGCCTCCCTGAAAATGCGTGAACTGGATTTCCATAAATTTGAATAATTATAATTAAATGGTATTGCACTGTCGCATCCACCCATGATGTATCCTCCCCCCCCCCGGCAGGGTGACATCACATGGGTGCAAATCACTACTGGTTTTCAAAAGTGAAACACAGACGTGATGATCACACTGGGGGTGCAGAGGTGCCTGGAGGCCCCGGGGATTGAGAACCAAGGTTACGCATTGCCCTTTGGCACCCTGGCATTGCCAGGGGGCAGTGCCAAGTAAGAAGTGCCAAGTGGGCACATGAAGAGGCAGTGCCAAGTGGTTCTAGCAGTGGGGTAACTCTACTCCATGGTGGGTGGGGTTCCCTTATGAGTGCTGGGGAGGAGCGGAGGGTCATGATGACTTCAAGGGGGCGGGGAGAGGGGAGAGCCCCGATGGCAATGTGGGAGAGGGGACATGACTGTGAAGGGGGAGAGTGCTCCCCGATACTTCTGTGGTTGGGGGGGAGGTCACCTTGATGTTTGTGGGGGTGGGTCTCCGTGTCCTTGGGCGAGATGGGGGAGCAATATTTTAAAAGTAGATCAAAGCGCCCTTTAAAGATGGTACCCTAATGCCTGTGGAACCGGCCTTTCCAGCTCTATCAGGCCCACTTCTCCAGAGTGACAGTGTGAACCATGTCCCCAGATTTCCTGTGCACTAAGTGTCAGAAAATCTGGTCTGGGAACTTGGCTGTGTTTCTGGAGAGAAGCATGCCAGTTTTCAGTCAGAGAGACACTGACAAATTTTGGGAAAATTCCTCCCATTGGTTCAGAAATCATCACTTTTGATTTCAAAGTATATTAGGTGATTCTACTGCATTTGCTGAGTGTAAAAGTAAGGACTCACTGCTAAGGGGAGTAGGCACCGCTCGATAGTCACAATGGGTTTCTGTTGTCTCACATGTGCCCCTGCAAACTGTAGATAGGGATTCACTGGCCATTCGCTCAAGTACTCACAAGATAAAACATAGATCATCAACAGTATTGCCCCATCAGTTCAGCAGTGGAAAGGGAAGACACAGACATTTTGTTTTGCAAAGTACAATGTGATGCATTTATCACACCAGTGCGTAGGACATTTGTGTTTTCAGTGCATATTCTCAAGGGGAGCAAATGCCACTAATGCTGTATTACACATCCACATTCGTTGTACTGTTTTGTCGTAACTGCTTTTGCCAGCACAGGCATGTTTATGGCACAAAGCCTTTATTGGTTTTGATTGTAAAGATTGTTATTGTTGTTAAACCATACATGAAGAGATTAAACAAAACAAATGAAGTGTTGACATGGCCGTTGCAATTCACTAAAATGCCATTATAAACCTTGCAAAGCATCTTTACTTAAGGGAGCAAGGTGAAGGAAAAGCAGAAATGAATTATAAGAGCAAGTCTTTTTATAATTCTTTGGGTGACATGATGACTGATACAATTTCCCATGATTAATTAAGTCTATTACCAAAGGAAAGTGTCCAATAATTCATTCAATTAGGCAGGAATTGAATTTCAAACTAGTGTTGCAGGAAATAATCGTTCTTCCGTTTAGCAATCACAAGTTCAATATGTACATTTATAACATTCCCTTCAGAAATATTTATTACTTACAATTAGATTAAGGGGTAAAAAATGCATGTTTAAACTGATCCAGGCAGTTCCTGGGAAAGCACGATATATTTTAGCATATTGCCTAGAATTTCCCTGCAAAGTTGACCCCTTGCAGGAGTTATAGGAACTCCTGGTATGTTCATTTGCGTTCCCATCAGTGCAACCATTGGTGTAAAACCTGCATTAAACAGATAGAAGAAACGGAACTAGGTGGAAACCTTTGTGGAGCCTTCAATTAGATCAAATCAATTCCATTTATCCTTCTTTGATCCATATCCCTTGATGCCCAACCTAACAAAATTCCATTGATTTTAGTTTTGAAAATTTCAACTGATTCAATGGAAAAAAACACAGCCTTTGGGGAAGTGTTGAAGATTTTCACTACCCTTTGTGTGCAATAGTACTAAATGGCCTGGGTCTAATTTCAGGTTTGTGCCTTTTCTGATAGATTCAGCCATCAGAAACAATATCGTGGCAGTACAGGGGTCATGCTTACTTTGTAACCTGTGCTTTATCTGAGTTTGAAGTGTTGGATGGGGCAATAAAGAAGGAAATTGACTCTGTGTCAAATATTTGTTGCGGGCATGTTTGATGAGAAATATGTCCATCTGAGTGGACATCCTTGCCTATGGCAGCTCTAACAGGAAAAATCCATAACAGCAACATGCAATGGTGCAGGCTGGGATTTCCCACCCCTCACAGCAGGTCTTCTGGCAGTGGAGGCAGGTTGCCATTGGCTGCTGGCCATGGAATCTGCTATTGCCTTCGGCCGGACCCTAGGATCTCGCCGCTTGCCAATGGCGAACACCTCTGTCATCAAAAACCTGCTGCGGGGGGTCTGGAAAATCCCAGCTAGGGGATGGAATTTTCTGATATTTTTTCAAAGGATTAGTTTCACCGAGAAAACCAGAGAGAATCCTGCCAGCGCTGTCGGCAAGGTAAATCTTCAGCCACTTTGAAAATCTAATTTTTGTTCATGAGTTTCACACCGCGGTCATGGCAACCTGCCTCTGATTCACTCGTCCAGAAATACTTAGCCTCAGCAATCGGGGAGGAATTCTCCTTTTAAACACATCCCGAGCACTTGTTCCAAGTCCAATTGGGGGAATGGCAGCCAGGAAGACAGTCCCATGTTTCTCAGAGGGAGCCCTCACCAAGATGCTGGATGGGGTGGAGCAGAGGTGTGACATACTGTACCCTCGCACAGGCAAAGGGCCAGCCAGCAAGGGGATTAACCTCACATGGCAGCGATAGTGAGCGCTAACTCTCTGTATCAGAGAACAGGGATCCAGTGCAGAAAGAAACTGAATGACCTTCTCCATGCAGCCAGGGTAAGTCACCCTTCTCATGTATCCACCCCCATCCAGTAACACACCTATCACACTTCCACTGTGATCTCAGTCCCAGCCATGTCACTGGAACCGAATTCATGTCCTACCGATCTCTCTCTGCGTTAACCTCCCAGTAGCTCATCTCCCCCTCACATCCCTGCTCTCACTCACCTACCACACATGCCAGAATTCACTGCCATCTGACTTGGCACGAATCCTGCCAACATTCTCCCCATTTGTTTCACTGTCAGATAAACTTGAGCACAATTGGCGAGTGGGCATAGCTGGCCAGTGTCATGCCCGAGCTGAAGACACTCACCTTGTTTGAGGAAAGAGCCCTTGAGCAGGCCACCAGGGAGTAGGACTGCATCTGTGCTGAGGGTGAGGTGGGGGTAAGAGACAAAAGTGAGAACCCTCAATACATCCAGCCATGGCGCCATCATCATGTCAGGTCAGTTTCTTCTATGCTTATACCCATGTGAAGCACTAGTGCCATCTCACTTCCATTGCTGGTTAATCAGTCAACCAGCCCAAACCATCCTCTGTAAGCCACAGATCCAAGCTTCGACAGAGACATCTCGGAGACAAGCAGAGAAGCGTCACACCAGTCACCCGCCCTGGCACCAGCCCAAATACTCGCAGCTCGATGGGAATAACTAATAGTCAGGCTTCTGGGTCATTCACTGGTGAGCACCTCATAGCTGACGATCCACAGCAGGTGAAGGCAGGGATGTCCCAGGGATCTGGCCATGGGGGTACATATCCTGCCACTCTAGCCCTGGTCCTCCCTAAAGTGTGAGGCAATCAGGGCACCCCTAGCCCTGCACCCCATTTTGGTCCCCACCATTGCCTGAGGTCCTTCCTACACCTCCTCTGGGGTCAGCCCCTTGCCACCCTCCTCGACTTCCCCCTCAGCTGGGAAAATGTGATGCTCCTCATCCAGCTCCTCACCCACTAGAGTGTCAGGTTGTGGAGTGTGCAGCGTGGGCGGGATTTTACAGTCTCATTCAGAAAATCCCACCCGTGCTCAATGGACATTTCTGTTGTCCGCCCCTCGCCTGCTCCGATTCTGTGGTGGGCGGGGTGGCAGAATTCCAGCACTCACCTTTAGCAGGCCTATCGTCTGCTCCTCCAGAACGCAAGGAGATGCATGAGCCTCTTTGTATCGGGTCCAGCCGCTGTTTGTGGCCTCCACACTGGGGTCACCAGCCACCTCTCGTGTGGGAATCCCTCTTTGTCCCTGAGGAGCTATTCCTCCAACACCGCTCTCCATTGAATACAACTGGGATGTGTGAGCATCCGAAAATATAGCTGTTGAACATTCCCTGAAAAACAGGCACAAATCTGCATTAGGTGTTTTGATTGCTCGCAGACGATCTGCACGTTGAGGGAGTGGAATCCATACGGTTCAAACAGGGAGCCCCATGGGGAATGCAGAGGCAGGTGGGTGCAGTCAATCAGATCCTGCACCTGGCAACCGTGTGGGTGAAGCCCTTGGCCTTGGTGTCCTGGCTCGTCAGTTTTGAGCCCTTATTAATAGTGCGTCTATCACCACATTCTGCACCCATGTGAGGCAGCCTGGGCCTGCCGCACAGGTCCCCCATGCAGCCCTGAAATGAGCCACTGGCATAAAGGTTCAGAGTGGCTGTAACTTTCAGGGGCACAGGTAATGAGTGACCCCCCAGTCCATGTGGTGCCAACTCCTGCATCACCTGGCACAGGTGGTTCACGGTCCCTCGGGCCAAACGCAGTCGTCTTTGGCACCAGATCTCTGGCATTTGCAGGCACGTTCTTCTCCGCTCTGCCAGTATACCCATGCCCTGTATTGTCTCCTCCAAGCCCCCTCCATGTGTGGCTCTGCCCCTTCTAACTCAGCAGGCCCTGCCACCCTCTCCTCTGTAGAGTGCTGGTCCTGCCCACGTGGACATTGTTGTTGCTGGTCCACTGCTAGCAATAGCACTGCCAGCTCAACTGGCTCCATCGTCCTCCCAATCCAAAGGAAGGAAAGGAAGGAAACAGAAATCTGAGCTTCAAGGAGTCCTGACAATTTCCTGCCCCATAGCCCTATCAGCACATGGGGTATCCACTGTGCACATTCCCTTCTATAAGCACCATTCCAATGAGCTTCACTCCCTTCTCCCTCACACAATGGCCATGGCCCCACACTGGCCTGTCCCAACTACACTTGACCAATGGGCATCTTACCTTTGATTGCATTAGTGGCCCATTTAACTCCCTAAGGGTGAGGACAGAGGGTACATGAGTGCATTGACTGGACTGAGTGAGCAGTTTTGGGCTCGTATCTAAGGAAGGATGTGCTGGCCATGAAAAGGGTCCAGGGGAGGTTCACAGGAATGATCCCTAGAATGAAGAGTTTGTCGTATGAGGAATGGCTGAGGACTCTGGGTCTGTACTCGGAGTTTAGAAGGATGAGGGGTGATCTTATTGAAACTTACAGGATACTGCGAGGTCTGGACAGAGTGGACGTGGAGAGGATGTTTCCACTAGTCGGAAAAGCTAGAACCAGAGGGCACAATCTCAGACTAAAGGAATGATCCTTTAAAACAGATGAGGAGGAATTTCTTCAGCCAGTGAGTGGTGAATCTGTGGATCTCTTTGCTGCAGAAGGCTGTGGAGGCCGGGTCATTGTGTATCTTTAAGACAGAGATAGATAAGTTCTTGATTAATAAGGGCATCAGGGGTTATGGGGAAAAGGCAGGAGAATGAGGATGAGAAAAATATCAGCCATGATTGAATAGCGGAGCAGACTCGATGGGTCGAGTGTCCTAATTCTGATCCTATGTCTTATGGTCTTGTGAGTGCTGACTTCCCAGGGGTATGAAATGCTGTCACCAAACCTGTCATGTCAGGGCTGACTGATGAACCCCTTGCACTGGGGGCTACATCTCTGTTACGGAGTGGTGAGTAAGCCATGGAGTTCAATACTTGGGGGTTCAGCTCCCAAAGGGTTAACTAGTAGGTGTCAAATCAGTAGCAGGATCATGTATTACAATACTGACCCAATGGGCATAACTGACTTGTTAAGAAAGGGTCAGGAATGTGATTATGGAAGTGGCTTTCCCTGTGACAGGCTGATCCTCTGATTCATTTCAAGACTCCAAGTTGAACTCAGCTTCAGCCTTTGATTTCACCTTCATTCCCCCAGCTCTCACGGGTTGTCAAACCCCCCTCTCATCTTGAACAGCCAGCCACCCATGATTATATCCATGACAGCATGGGGACTGCAAGATTAATGAGATTGCATATCCACATAGCTCATGCCCTGAAATTGCATTTTGCAGCCTAAGGGTGAGGGATCAATATGACTGCACTTGTCATACCCTCTGTGTCAGGGTCTTCATGCCCTTCATGCGCTCAGAGTCCCCCACACTGCCCATGCAGCCTTGCGTTTCACCTGACCCCACCCTGGGACCTCACAGTTGCCTCCTGTGCTGACCCTGTGATTTGAGCTGCTCCCACCCACTTCCAGCTGCCACTCCAGAAAGACAATTCCCTCCCCCCCTCCCCACCTCCCCCCCCCCCCCCCCCCCCCCCCCGCCCCCGCCGAGGAAACATCACTTAGACACTGTGGTGGACCTCAGTTGTGCCTTTGTCCTATATGGACCACCGTTGTGTGTGTTTGTCATACCTGGACACATCCCCTTCCAGTTTGGTTCCTCCCCTCAGCACCTAGTATAAAGGTGGCTGTCTCCTCCCCCTTGTTCAGTCCAGGTCGGTTAATTGTTGGGATCTGCTCCTGATTCTGTTGTGAATAAAAGCCTACACTTATATTGGCATATCGGTAGTCTTTCGCCTTATTGATAGCGCATCAGACACCAGCAACAGGGACCTGAGAAGCCTCATCAAGCACCAGACTCCATGGAGACCTAGAGGTCCACAGCAAGGAAAGCCCACTAAAGCCTGTGGGCAGCACACCCCCCAATGACGAGGCTCAAATCCACCCCACCACTCCCCTTCTAGCCCCGAGAATGGAGAATGACTTCGCTGGTTATCCCATATCCTCGCCGATGCCTCCTCTCCATTTGACTTCCTGGTGGGTAATGGCGACTTGCACTCTCACCTCCAATATCCCCTTTGGAGATGAAGCCACCTGTTTTATGTCTTTTGTAAAGCTGTTGTAAACCGTGCTGGCGTGAAGAATAACTATTCGGTGAGGGTCCCAGCAGTACGACTTTCAAATTAGATGTAAATGTATTTAAACAAAATTCTCGACCTTCCTGGGCGGGAACCTCGTTACGTCATGGGCAAGGGGTATGGAGATCTCAGTGGCGAGAAATTCTACCCGGAATCTTTTCAATGGCTTGGGCTGACAAGTGGCAAGTAATATTCACACCATACAAGTGCCAGTTAATGACCATCTCCAGCAAGAGAGAATTTAACCATAGTCCATTGACATTCAATGGAACTACTATCCCTGAATCTCCCACTCTCAACATCCTGGGGGCTACCATTGACCAGAAGCTGAACTGGACTAGCCATGGCTACAAGAGCAGATCAGAGACCACGATTCCTGCGGTGAGTAACTCATCCCCTGACCGCCCCAACGCCAATCCACAATCTACAATGCAGCTCCAACAACACTCAAGAAGCTCAACACCATCCAGGACAAAGCAGCCTGTTTGATTGCTATACCTTCCACAAACATTCAATCATTCCACCATCAATGAACAGTGGCGGCAGTGTGTACCATCCACAAGATGCACTGCAGGAACTCACCAAGATTCCTGAGGCAACACCTTTCAAACTCGCAACTATTATTAAAGTAAAGTTTATTTATTAGTCACAAGTAAGGCTTACATTAACACGGCAATGAAGTTACTTTGAAATTTCCCTAGTCGCCACAGTCTGGCACCTGTTCGGGACAATGCGCCTAACCAGCACGTCTTTCAGAATGTGGGAGGAAACCGGATTATTATCTAGAAGGACAAGAGCAGCAGATACCTCGGAATACCACCACCTGGATGTTTCCCTCCAAGTCACTCACCATCCTAACTTGGAAATATACCGTTGTTCTTTCATTCTTGCTGGGCCAAAATCCTGGAATTGCCTCCCTTACAGCACTGTGGGTTACCTAGACCTCAATAAGGTTCAATAAGGTAGCTTACCACCATCTTCTGAAGGGCAGCAGGGATGGGCAATAAATACTTGCCTAGCCAGTGATGCCAACATCCTGTAAATTAATTTTTAAAAGATTGTTCTCAGGAGCAGTAGCCACATATGAAGATACTCGGATCGGAGGCCAAATGCGTTGTCAAACAAATTGGTTTTAAAGATTATCTTAAAGGGGGAGGAGAGAGAAAGAGAAGCCAAGAGATTTAAGGTGGGAATTCCAGAGCATAAGGTCAAGGCAGCCAAATACAAAGAACAAAGAACAGTACAGCACAGGAAACAGGCCCTTCGGCCCTCCAAGCCTGTGCCAGTACTGGCACAATTAAAATTGAGGATGCGCAGAAAAATCAGAATTAGAGGGGAACAGAAGTGTTGGAGGGCCTGAAGGAGACTACAAAGAAATGGAGGAGGGAGACCATGGAGGGATTTGAAAATTGAAAACAAGAATGAGGGGTTTAAAAATGAGGCGTTGTCAGAGCGGATGCTAATGTAGGTCAGCAATCGTACTTGTGTTGAACAAATGGGACAGTGGTATAGATTAGCAGCAGATTAGTGGTTAGCACTGCTGCCTCACAGCACCAGAGACCCAGATTCAATTCCAGCCTTGGGTGACTGTGTGGAGTTTACACATTCTTTCCGTTTCTGCGTGGGTTTCCTCCGGGTGCTCTGGTTTCCTCCCATGCTCCAAAGAAGTGCAGGTTAGGTTGATTGGCCATGTTAAATTGATGCTTAGTGTCAAGGAATAAATATGTGTGGTTACGGGGATAGGGCCTGGGTTGTTGTTGGTGCAAGCTCGAATGGCCGAATGGCCTCCATCTGCATTGTAGGGAGTCTATGATTTTAGATGAGCAGGAGCAGGATTCCCTCAGCACTGCATGAAAATGTCAGTCAATATCTTCTGCTCACATACCTGTAATTCCAGCCACCCTATTGGAGTGGCACAGTGGCACAGTGGTTAGCACTGCTGCCTCATTGTGCCAGGGACCCGGGTTCAATTCCTGGCTTGGGTTACTGTCTGCGCTGAGTCTGCACGTGCTCCCCATGTCTGCGTGGGTTTCCTCTGGGTGCTCCAGTTTCCCACCACAGTCTGAAAGATGTGCTGGTTAGGTGCATTAGCCATGCTAATTTTTCCTTCAGTGTACCCGAACAGGTGCCGGAGTGTGCCGACTCGGGGATTTTCACAGTAACTTCATTGTGTTGTTAATGTAAGCCTACATGTGACACTAATAAATAAACTTTAAAACTATTGCTTCTGAAGTTAGCTGTTTCATAGAGAGAACTTCACATGAATATTTATCGACTGTTGCTATTTACTTTCATCATAGCTATTTGAAAGATTAAGTTGTAAATTTAAACATCTTGCACTGTTAAGTGAAGCTTTTCCCAGAAGCTGAATATGAAAAATGGACAGATCTCAGCCTAATGCTGCAGTTTTATCACTTGAGATTTATTCTTACGTGATATAATTGTTATAGTTGCAACCTTTGCAAAGGCATATTTCAGAAACTGGTAAGATGATAATATTTAATATCATTGCCGTTTATGTGCACCCCCAGCAGGACTTCATGAATATTCTGTTCAGCTATTCTGAAAGCTGATGTGCACTTCAGTAAGGGTTATATGACAGTCTGTGATATTCATTAGATCCTGAAGGATTTGGGCTGGGTAAAGGTACATGCCCTACAATAGCCCCCATTATCTACCATTCATTGTTTCATTCACTTCTTTGTTAACAGCCATTCTGGTGAAAGGATAATATTGTAACTGTCTGAGACCTCAGCAAGTGCAGGTAGGTTGCTGAACATCTTACTTCATAGTAACATTACTGTTCACCGTCAGCAACAATAGACAGAGAAGCAACAGCGATCCCAGTGGGCCAGAATGTGGGAAATCCAGTTGTGATTGTTGAGGTGGTAATACATTTTCTATTTTGTTTCCATTTCCTCCACTGCTAGACAAGGGAATCAAGTGTTATGGGAGGCAGACAGGAAGATGGAGTTGAGATCACAACAAGATCAGCGATGATCTTATTAAATGGCAGTGCAGGTTTGAAGAGCTGAATGGCCTACTTCTGCTCCTAAGTCCTCTTTTTCCATGTTCCTATGGCAGGAATTTCTGAAGAGAACACAGCTCACTGTGCTTGGGAAGACTCTCAGAAACTAGTTTTAGTTTTGTGGATGTTATTTTCGGCACATGTTTGTGGCTTTTGGTTCAATGTTTTGACTCTGATATTCGGTATCATTTTGAAGATTGACATTCCAATGGGGATTCTTTCATTTTGCTCTTTGGAGATATAGTGATCAAATACATCCTCATCTATATCGACCTCTCCATTAACTGTGAGCATTGACCCTGAATCATGAACGTATATAGCACATCAGAGAGGTCTGTAGCTGTAGTAATGGCTGTCATATGAGAATAGCAGCCAGAGTGGATCCAAACCTGTGAGAAGCAGGAAATACTTACTTTTGCTGGCCTCCTTTTCATTGCTGCCTGCCTCACTCAAATTTTGACATGATGGGTGGCCAACACTAGTTTCTTGTAGTACTACTAGAAATGAGTTAAAAGTAAAGTCACCTTGGTCCCAGATGACCATATGCTGTGATTGATGGTGATTTAACCTGAGGCGATGGGCAAGGTTGAGAAGGCGGGCCTTCATGAATAACATTGTGCACTTCTGATAAAATGAACCAGGGAGTGGGGCCAAGTACAGCTCCTCCCACCTCATTTCCATGGAAATGTTTGATCTGCCTCTATTGCAACTCCAGACTCTGAACAGCTCCTTTGGGAAAGCCCAGGCCAACATAACATGTCAAAGTAGCCACGTCATTGGTCTCCATCCACTTTTCATGATATCCTAGCAGGTTTCTGAACATTGTTCAACAATCACATGTTGGTAAAACAGCCCAAGTAATAGATCAAGTTTGTCCGCCATGACCATTTGTGGTCACTAACAACATCGAACAAGTTTGCACTCTTATTCCCTTCTTATTTAATGTACTGGTTTCTGCAGTATTGCTCGAGATGTTCAAGAACTGCGACAGTGAAATCTCTATTCAGTACTGCATGCCTTGCTGGCATCAAATGGCAGAACAGTTGTTCTTGCATGAATGTGTTCAAGCATTGCAATATAACAAGATATATGGCCATAATCAAACAGGTCCTTTAGTCTGGAAGGATTGCCTTGATATTTACTGGGGTTTTGGATCCGGGAGCAGAGAGGTGGCATTGTCAGGAAATCCAGAAGTCCAGAGTCAGGATCTTATGGCCCCTCCTGCCCAGTGGGATATTACGGTCCTGCCTAACTGAATGACGATTTAAATGGCTTGTACCTCTGCTGGTGGAAACCACACCACGGTGAGGGTGTAAAATCCTAGCCCAGTTTTCCCTAATGGTGGCTATCTTCAAAATTCTCAATATTATCCTTGACATGTCAGAAGACACAGCTTCCAATAGACTATGATCTTGTATCAATCAAGTTTATTTGTATGAATTTTAAGTTACAATATCTGACTGCCAAGCACCTGGCACACAATGTAGCTCATTTGACTTACAATAGGATATGTGCAGCCAAATATGTGCACCTCATCCACACGCTCACAATAACTGAGACCGATCCTTGTTTGTTTGATCTTTGTTTGATCTGTCACAAGCAGTTCACAGGTGCTGAGCCCAAGAAAATTGACTCCAAGATGTACAACTGGGCATTCCTTCACATGTCCAGTGATCTGCATGGGATAGTTCTCTGGGCAACACAGGATATAGAGAAAGGACAAATCACCTTTATGGAGACTGGAGCCCAAAGCCTAGGTGGGAGGAGACAGAGGATTAATGACAGGTACTCAGATTGTGTTGGGACCATTGTCACTGAGCACCTCTTCTATAATGAAGGTGCCTTGCTATGCTAAAGGGGGCAATGGTCCTTTGCTGCATTTCTTTCAGCATTCTCTTGAAGCTACATCTCAAAATGAAAAGGCTCTACTTCTTTGTTCAGCATGATTAATTATCTCCCCATCAATGACAAAGCTTTCCCTTATATCCCAAGCAAGTGTAGCCTGCATGAATATAAGAACGGCAGCTCCATGATGCACGGTGGCATAGTGGTTAGCACTGCTGCCTCACAGCACCAGGGACCCGGGTTTGATTCCCTGCTTGGGTCACTTTTTGTGTGGAGTTTGCACATTCTCCCTGTGTCTGCGTGGGTTTCCTCTGGGTGCTCCAGTTTCCTCCCACAGTCCAAACATGTGCTGGTTAGGTGCATTAGCCATGCTAAATTCTCCCGAACAGGCGCCAGAGTGTGGCGACTGGAGGATTTTCACAGTAACTTTATTGCAATGCTAATGTAAGCCTACTTGTGCCTAATAAATAATAAATAAATAAATTAAATGATACTTACCAAATCCCACAGATAGTGAGTTCCTGCAGGCAGTCCAATCTGGGCTAGAAACTCAACAGGAATAGGCAGTGAGGCTAAATTCAGGAAACCCCATAGGTGGCGAAACAGCGGCACAGTGGTTAGCACTGCTGCCTCACAGTGCCAGAGACCCAGGTTCGGTTCTGACCTCGGGTCACTGTCTGTGTGGAGTTTGCACATTCTCCCCATATCTGCGTGGGTTTCTTCCAGGTGCTCCGGTTTGCTCCCACTGTCCAAAGATGTGCAGGTTAGGTGGATAGGCCATGATAAATTGCCCTTTAGTGTCAGGAGGAGTAGGAGAGTAAATATGTGGGATTATGGGGATAGGGCCGAGGTGGGATTGTTATTGGTGCAGACTCGATGGACCAAATGACCTCCTTCTGCACTGTAGAGATTCTATGATTCTATGAGTTGCCTCAGCATACCATTGTTGCGTCTGTATTGGAAAACTCACCCATACAACACAAAGGCTTCCCAGTAAGGCAGACAGAGATTTTGAGCCGGATTTTCATGGAATCTGGATGATTCCACAGCCATTTAAAAACGGTGGGCGGAAATCAATTTCAAGATTCCCACCTCCACCAATTCAGGGTTTTTTCTCCATCATTGTGACATTGGTAACTCATAACTAGATACATATCCAATTTATAGTCCTGTATGGGTGTTATCTCCATTCTGGCTCTTTCCAGACTCTACTCTACACTCAATCTATAATTATGTGACTCTCTACATCATGCTGTGGGCAGTACTGTTCTCCAGTCCCACAGAAACTTGTTGCACTAAACAACCTTTTACTAATGTGTGCTTTCTGTGATCTCTTTTATGAATGTCAATGTCAAACGTTATAAAGTTTTGACAGGTTTGGACAGATTGAATGCAGAGTTTCTACTGGTTGTGGGGGGGGGTCTGGAACAAGGGGTCATGGCCTCAGGATACAGGGTAGGCCATTTGGGACTGAGACGAGGAGAAATTTCTTCACTCGGTGGGTGCTGAAATTGTGGATTTCTCTACCACAGGAGGCTGTGGAGGCAAGTCACTGAATGTATTTAAGCAACAAATAAATAGATTTCTAGACACTAAAGGCATCAAGGGGTAAGAGGGGAAAGTGATTTGATTTGATTTGATTTATTATTGTCAAATGTATCGGTATACAGTGAAAAGTATTGTTTCCTGCGCGCTATACAGACTAAACATACCGTTCATAGAGAAGGAAAGGAGAGAGTACAGAATGTGGTGTTACAGTCATAGCTAAGGGTATAGCGAAAGATCAATTTAGTGCAAGGTAGGTCCATTCAAAAGTCTGATGGCAGCAGGGAAGAAGCTGTTCTTGAGTCAGTTAGTACGTGACCTCAGACTTTTCTATCTCTTTCCATATGGAAGAAGATGGAAGAGAGAATGTCCGGGGTGCATGGGGTCCTTAATTATGCTGGCTGCTTTTCCAAGGCAGCGGGAAGTCTACACTGGGAGACTGGTTTGTGTGATGGACTGAGCTTCATTCATGACCCTTTGTAGATTCTTGCATTCTTGGTCAGAGCAGGAGCCATACCAAGCTGTGATACAACCAGAAAGAATGCTTTCTATGGTCCATCTGTAAAAGTTGGTGAGAGTCGTAGTGGACATGCCAAATTTCCTAAGTCTTCTAAGAAAGTAGAGGTGTTGGTGGGCTTTCTTAACTATAGTGTCGCCATATGGGGACCAGGACAGATTATGGGTGATCTGGACACCTAAAAACTTGAAGCTCTCGGCCATTTCTACTTTGTCCCCATTGATGTAGGTAGACAGGGGCATGCCCTCCACTATGTTTCCTGAAGTTAATGACAATCTCCTTCATTCTGTTGATGTTGAGGGAGAGATTATTGTCATCATACCAGATCACCAGATTCTCTATCTCTTTCCTGTACTCCATCTTGCCATTGTTTGAGATCAGACATGCTATGGTGGTGTCATCAACAAATTTGAAAATCGAGTTGGAGGGGAATTTGGCTACACAGTCACAGGTGTATAAGGAGTATAGTAGGAGGAGTATGGCATTGTGATAGTGGATCAACCATTGAATGGTAGAGCAGGTGCAATGGGCCAAATGGCCTACAAGTGCTATTTTCTACATTTGTAAGTTTCTACTTCAGAGGTCAGAGGTATCTCTATCCCACACCCTTGCCCCGGAGTGAAAGCTGTGTGTGAGCAGGCAAGACTGGTGAGTGGGGAAATTTCCCAACTCAAGCTACCCACCTCCAGGAGTGTAAATTTGGCCCGCTATATTAAATTGTAATAAGCAGAAATCATATAATGAATACAATATATCAAAACTTACCCAATTGAAGCATACCTGTATCATCAGTATATTCAGTATTAAAAAAACACCACTTTATTTTGATTTTTGCATTATTTGGCAATGTGTAGAAGGGAACAGAGAGCTTGTGTGTAAATAAGTATTTAAAACATTGTATTTTTTTATATTAATATGTAATGCTGCTGCCACTGTGATCTGCTTTCCAAGTAGCGCTACACAATTGCATGGGTTTGTTTTGGCAACTAAAAGCATTTAATCAAGGCTTATATTTAAAATGGTAAATATTCTATTGACGTGCGGATGCTTTCTAAGTCTCTTAATCACCATACCTAATAGATAGCCTTCATCTGAATGAATTTGAATGAAAATAGAATGACTTTTCTCGAGGGCTTGTTCAGAGGAGGCATCGTTTGTCACACAGATGGTGGCTGATGACAGTATTGTGATAAAAAGGGTTACGCTGATGTAGTGAGCCATAACAGGGAGCTCATTGTGGAGCACTGGGAACGAGCTGACAAGGCTTGGCTGCATGACTGATGATTGCAACCAATGGGAGGAACTCGGTATAATTGGCTGAACAGATTATTCCTGTCGCTTACACAGTCAGGGATGTTTGGTCTCAGAGTAGTCGCTGATCAAGAGAATTAGCCATTAGAGCATCAAAAATGGTCCTTGAGTGCTAGTGCACTAAGTAAGATGTATTTCTGTGCTCAAGGCTGGCTCACCTGCTAGCATCGTTAAGCTCAAATGATCAGATGATGCATGTTCATCTGAGACATAAAACTGGTGAAGCAAGGTGCACCATAAGTTTCAAACAATAATAAATGTTAAGTGATATTAATCCGTTTTGATCACATTCATGAGAAAATGAGCCATTTAGAATTACTTGATAAAGAGAGCTTTGTTTGCTGAATAGCTTTTGAGATCCCAACATTGGAGTCATTTGCGAGTCATGCGGCCCAGCAATGCTCACATCCATATGGATGCTGAGCCTCAGGGACATCAGTGAACTGGCTGCTTATCGAGCAGCAGCAGGAAATCTGTGGACGTCTTTCAGATTTACCAGAGGCTGTTTGCACTCATGCCCGCCTAGTTGGAGAGTCCATCTGTGCCATGAGTGGTGCCATGTCTCGGACTTATTGTGTGAGTGGAAACCCTCATATAGAGAGCCACATGTGATAGGAGGCATGCAACAGCCTCCAGAGTATCCCAGGAACATTGACTGGTTTGGAGTGCTGGGTTGGCATGTTAGCTCAGGTGGCTGAGAGTTCCTGGTATGCGGGGTAGTGCTTGTGGGCCATGAAAGGATTGGGGAAAGGATGAATGAAGGCAATGGAAATTCTACTAAAGGTGTCCCTTGCTTTGGACAGTGGGTCCTTAGCCCCTCAACCTCTTTGACTGTGACACGAATGTGGTTTCCCACAATAATGATGGAGGTTTGCGCTGCATAGATGAAGTGGTATAGCCGTGACTGAGCCCCTCAAGGACCCTTCAACCCAGAGATCATCTGCCGTGGTCATCTAACGCAGCAAGGCCAACAAAGTGTCCCCATATCAGCTCCAGCCTCTGGAGGAGTACAATATAGAAACACTTGGAAACGATTGTGTAAATGCACATAATTGCAGAATGTGTATCATAGCTTTACCTTAATTTCATGCACAGCACTGTGAGTTTCATTTGTGCACCTAAACATATGTTTATGCCTCATACTTGCCTAGGGGCCCATGACTAAATATAGGCATGGAGATGGAGCCCATCAAAGAGCCACCATTGATTGTATGGCAAGAATGGATGATAGTCATGGAATAGAATCATAGAAGCATAGAAATGTATAGCGCAGAAGAGGCCCTTCAGCCCATCGGTCTGTACTGGCACTTGGCCCATGGCCCTGATGCTATTATGTGCCAAGTGCTCATCCATAGATCATAGAACATCATAGAATCCTACAGTGCAGAAGGAGCCCATTTGGCCCATCGAGTCTGCACCGACCACAATCCAACCCAGGCCCTAGCCCCATAACCCCATGTATTTACCCTAGCTAGTCCCCCTGACACTAAGGGGCAATTTATCATGGCCAATCCACCTAACCCGCACATCTTCGGACTGTGGGAGGAAACCGGAGCACCTGAAGGAAACCCACGCAGACACAGGGAGGATGTGCAAACTCCACACAGACAGTGACGCAAGCCAGAATTGAACCTGGGTCCCTGGCGCTGTGAGGCAGCAGTGCTAACCATTGTGTCACTATGCCGCCCAGATACTTTTTAAAGGATGTGAGGCAATCTGCCTCTGCCACCTTCCCAGGCAGTGCATTCCAGACTGTCATCACCCTCTGGGTAAAAAGAATTTTCCTCACACCCCCCCCAAACCTCCTACCCCTCACCTTGAACATTTGTCCCCTCTTGACTGACCCTTCAACTAAGGGGAAGAGCTGCTTCTTATCCACTCTGTCCATGTTCCTCATAATCTAGTAGAGCTCGATCAGGTCGCCCCTCAGTCTTCTCTGCTCCAACGAAAACAACCCAAGCCTATCCAACTGCTCTTCATAAATTAAATGTTCCATCCCAGGCAGCATCCTGATGAATCTCCTCTGCACCCCCTCCAGTGCAATCACATCCTTCCAATAATGTGGCAACCAGAACTGCGCACAGTACTCTCACTGTGGCCTCACCAAAGTTCTATATAACTCCAACATGACTTCCCTGCTTTTGTAATCTATGCCTCGATTGATAAAGTCAAGTGACCCGTGTGCCTTTTTCACCATCCTACTAACATGCCCTTCCGCCTTCAGAGATTTGTGGACAAACACGCCAAGGTCCCTTTGTTCCACAGAACTTCCTAGTGTCCTATCATTTATTGAGTACTTCCTTGTCAAATTACTATTTTCAAAGTGTATCGCCTCACACTTTTCAGGGTTAAATTCGATCTGCCACTTATCTGCCCATTTGACTATTCCGTCTATATCTTCTTATAGCCCGAGACACTCCGCCTCACTGTTAACCACCCGAGCAATCTTTGTATCATCCACAAACTTACTAATCCTATCCCCCACATAGTCATCTATGTCATTTATATAAATGACAAATAAAAGGGGGCCCAACACTGATCCCTGTGGTATGCTACTGGACACTGGCTTCCAGTCACTAAAGCAGCCTTCTGTCATTACCCTCTGTCTCCTACAACTGAGACAATTTTGAATCCATTTGATCAAATTACCCTGCATCCCATGTGAATTTACCTTCTTTACATGTCTCCCATGCGGGGCAGCACGGTGGCACAGTGGTTAGTATTGCTGCCTCACAACACCAGGGACCCGGCTTCAATTCTGGCCTCAGGTGACTGTATGTGTAAAGTTTGCATTTTCTCCTCGTGTCTGCGTGGATTTCCTTCGGGTGCTCTGGTTTTCTCCCACAGTCCAAAGATGTGTGTGTTAGGTTGATTGGCCATGATAAATTGCCCTTAGCGTCAGGGGGACTAACAGTGTAAACATGTGGGGTTACAGGGATAGGGCATGGGTGGGATTGTTGTCGGTGCAGGCTCGAGGAGCCAAATGGTCTCCTTCTGCAATGTAGAGATTCTATGATTCTGTACCTTGTCAAAGGCTTTGGAGAAATCCATATAAACTACATCAACTGCACTAACCTTATCTACACACCTGGTCACCTCCTCAAAAAATTCAATCGAATTTGTTAGGCATGAACTCCCTCTGACAGAGCCATGCTGACTATCCCTGATCAAGCTTTGCCTCTCCAAGTGGAGATAGATGCTCTCCTTCAGAAGTTTCTCCAATAGTTTCCCTACCACTAACGTGAGACTCACTGGTCTGTAGTTCCCTGGTTTATCTCTACAACCCTTCTTAAATAACGGAACCATATTAGTTATTCTCGAGTTGTCCGGCACCTCACCCGTGGCCAGAAAGGAGTTGAAAATTTGAGTCAGAGCCCCTGTAGTCTCCTCCCTTGCCTCCCACAGCAGCCTAGGGCACAATTCATCTGGACCTGGAGACGTATCCACTTCTAAGGTTGCCATCACCTCCAGTACCTTGTCTTTCCCTATGTCAATTTGCACAGTAAGTATTCTCACAACACCAAGTTAAAGTCCAACAGGTTTATTTGGTAGCATGAGCTTTCGGAGCATTGCTCCTTCATCAGGTGAGTGAAGAGTTCAGTTCACAAACAGGGCATATATAGACACAAACTCAATTACAAGATAGTTTGCTCAAGAACCTCACAGTCTCTCTCCCTGAATTGTCCTCATTCTCTTGGATGAAGACAGATGTGAAGTGTTCATTCAACACTCTGCCAATGTCCTCTGGCTCCACCCACAGATTGCTCCCTTGGTCCCTAATGGCCCCTATTCTTTCCCTGTTTATCCTCTTCCCATTGATATACTTATACAATATCCTGGGACGTCCCTTACTTTTACCATCCTGAGCCTAGGGTTCTCATCAGGCTACGACATTGCGGTAGTGTGGCATTGCATGTTAGCTGGCCATCCACCAGGAAAAGAATGGTTCTGGTCCAGTGGCAGCATGGACCATTTCAGTTGAATTTAGTGTAGATAAAGAAGGCCCAGATTTTCCTTGCAAACTACCATCAGTATCTTCTGGACATGTATAAGGTGCTGGTGAGGCCACATCTGGAGTACGGTGTACAGTTTTGGTCTCCTTACTTGAGAAAGGTTATACTGGCACTGGAGGGATGCAGAAGAGATTCACTGGGTTGATTCTGGAGTTGAGAGGGTTGGCTTATGAGGAGAGACTGAGTAGACTGGGGCTACACTCATTGGAATTCAGAAGAATGAGGGGGGATCTTATAGAAACATATAAAATTATGAAGGGAATAGATAAGATAGAAGCAGGGAGGTTGTTTCCAGTGGTGGGTGAAACCAGAACTTGGGGGCATAGCCTCAAAATAAGGGGGAGCAGATTTAAGACTGAGTTGAGGAGGAACATCTTCACCCAAAGGGTCGTGAATCTGTGGAATTCCCTGCCCAGTGAAGTAGTTGAGGCTACCTCGTTGAATGTTTTTAAGGCAAGGATAGATAGATTTTAAACAGTAAAGGAATTAAGGATTATGGTGAGCAGGCGGGTAAGTGAAGTTGAGTCCACGAAAAGATCAGCCATGGTCTTATTGAATGGCGGAGCAGGCTCGAGGGGCCAGATGGCCTACTCCTGTTCCTAGTTCTTATGCTCTTATGACATTTTTGTTTGTTGTATTGCTGCTTCCCCTCATCGTCTTCATTGAAGGAGGAGGCACACTCAAGAGAGTCATCAGGTACCAGTTTAACTCCTTTCTGCTTCACCAGTTGGTGCAGAATGCTTGAGACCACCACAGTATGGGAGGCACTTGAGGGTCTACACTGGAGGGAACCATGCGCTAAATCATAGTGGTCTTGTTGTCTGTGTTTTGATCATTACTTTTGAATGGACATTAGGTCACACGATAGGTGACCTATAAGCAATGTGTTTCTTCATTATCTTCAGAAATATGTAGGAGAGACACAATTTGCTAATTGCCGATTGTTCTTTATTTTGTTTTTATAATGAACAGTTTAATTTGAATATGCTTACTTCCAGCTTCTCTGCAATTATCTAACATGGGAGGAGCACTAAAAATCACAACAGTGGCTTTTAAATGTCTGGAATGATAGAGGAGGTTTTTTTTTCATGTCAGCAATTCCAACGCTAACTTGACAACATTCCCACCAGGGTATTCCAAATGCTGGGATGCCATTTATAGCTTGTGAATGTGCTGCAAGCACTTAATTTGCATGCCTTTGTTAAATTCTCATTTAAAATGATGTATCATGTACTCAAATAAAGTAATGTATATTCAAAAGTTGTGAAAGAAAATAGGGCACAGCACTGTGAACTTTCTCTTCACAAATCGCAAACGGTCAACCTTTCCTCATCCCAAATTCAAAACAAACTCCCTCTTGATTAGTGACTGGCACTGGGAGCTCTCCAAAAGGAGACATGGGAGTGGATAATCCGTGATGCCATCAACACTTAAAGGGCTGATTCCAGAATTAAAGACACGTGGCCAGTTGAAGAAAAGTGACCTCAAATGGGGACAAATTCTGTGGCACTTATTTATTCTTTTCTTCAGATTCTGCAAAGAGTTTGCAAGGAATTCGGATTATTTTTCATCTTTTCAAAGATTATATCAGTCACAAGGCTAGACTAATGAAAATCGAATGTGGAGACAGAAAATGAAGTTCACAGGCCACTGAGAATGGCGCAGAATCCGAAGACACTGCTAGATAACAAGATACATAAAAGAGCTGGTATATTCAATGAGTAGGAAGAGAATTGTCCACTTGTGTACTACTATGGCAGTTCTTCTTAGGCAGTCCCCCGGAGTTGAGGATGACTTGCTTCCATACTCAGGTGACTTAGGAGTCCAATGCATGACCGACAGTCTCTGTCACAGATGGGGCAGATCGTGGTTAGGAGAGCAGGTGGGTGGGGAGCCCAGGTTGCCATGCCCTCCTTTTGCTATCAATTCTTGGCTTTAGCTTGTTCTTGGTGATGAAACCCACTGTGTTCAGCTCCTTCCCCCCAGCTGCTTTTCCTCCATTTTGGGCGGTCTTAGGCCGGGGATTCCCAGGTGGCGGTGGGGATGTTGCACTTTTTCAAGGAGGCTTTGAGGGTGTCCTTGAAGTGCTTCCTCTGCCCTCCTGGAGTTCGCTTGCTGTGTCAAAGTTCCAAGTCAAGCACTTGTTTCAGCGGTCTTGTGTCAGGCATGCAGACAGCATGGCCTACCCAGCGGAACTGACTGAGCATGGTCAATGCTTCAATGTTCGGGATGTTGGCCTGAACAAGCACAGTAACACTGGTGCGCCTATTCTGCCAATGGATTTTCAGGATCTGGCAGAGGCAGCGATGGTGATATAGTACTCTCCAGACTTTTGAAATGCTGCTGTATATAGTCTAGGTTTCTGAGCCTTATAGGATGTCGGGTATCACTACTGCTCTGTAGACCATGAGCTTGTTGTTGGGGCTGAGGTCCTGGTCTTCAAACACTCTCTTCCTCAGGCGACCGAAGGCTGCACTGTCATACTGAAGGTGGTGTCGAACTTCATCGCCGATGTCTGCTCTTGTTGACAGTAGGCTCCCAAGATAAGGAAAATGGTTCATGTTGTCCAAGGCCTTTCCATAGATTTTGGTATATGGAGGGCAGGGGTTGAGGGGAGGACAGTGCTGTGTTGTTGAGACAGGCTGTCAGAGGACCTTTGTCTTACGATGTTTAATGCAAGGCCCATGCTGTCTTATGCCTCAGTGAAGGTGTTGACAATGGCTTGGAACTCGACATCAAAAGTGTGCACAGATGCAAGCATCGTCTGCGTACTGTAGTTCAATGACAGATGATGGGATAATATTGGATCCGGCCTGCAAGTGGCGAGGATTGAACAGATTCCCATTAGATCTGTAGTTTAGCTCCACTCCAACCTGCTGAGGGCGAGATGGAGCATTGCAGCAAGGAAGATCAAGAAGGGCTTTTGTGCGATAACACAGCCTTGTTTTACCCCAATCCGAATGTGAATTAGGTCTGGTGGATCCGTTAGTCAGGATCATGGTTTGCATGTCTTCATGGAGCAGGTGGAGGATGATGACAAACCTTTTTTGGGGCAGCTGAAATGGAGGAGGATGCTCCATATTCCCTCATGGTTGACAGTGCTGGAGGCCTTTGTGAGGTCAAAGAAGGTCACGTAGAAGGGCTTGTGCTGTTCCCTGCATTTCTCTTGTAATTGCTGTGCGGTGAAGATCATGTCCATTGTGCCCCTTAGTGGGTGGAATCCACATTGCGACATTGAGAGCAGCTCTTCAGTCACAGGGTGAAAGCAATTAATTACATACTGCAATGCTGACCTGTGGGGTTAATGCTGCAGAATGGCAGAGTTATGCTCCTTACAATCATCTCTCAAAGTACAACCCTGACTCCAGCACCTGCCGACTAAGGGGTTGAGTGTCGTACTCCATTTTTAGTCCTATGTGTATACCTCAGATTCCCTTCCAATTATTTTGGTCACTTTTTACTCCCCTGCATATTGAGACCTGGCGGAAGTTATTAATGAGCTGTAAGACAAGCCAAAGCTTTCTGAATATTTATTCTATATTGAAGTTGTTTTCTTTAATTGTCTCCATCCCTTTAAAATCAATTGACATTTTCCTCTTCCACTAATTTAGTCAATTTAGAACTGAGAATTGAGTACTAATTGCACTCGATCTTTTGAGCAAGATTTACACCAGTTTCAAACCAGACATAAAGACAACAATCAGTTCTCTTCTTTGGGGATGATGAGATGGCACACAAACAAAAGAACAGATGCAAACTTAAAGTCGGCTCAGGAATTCCAAACTCTTGACTCTCTTGGAAAAGTTCACACTGGCTATCCTTACAATTAAATATGGGGTTAGAGTAGGAGAAGATGAAATAAGGGTAAGCCCAATCTCAGGGTTAAAACCCTATTCTTCTGTCTTTTCATCTTTCCAACTCGCTCCATTGCAGGAACACAAACTCAGGAAGGTTCACACAGATTCCAAACCAACACTTCAATGACAACAGTCCTGGGAAAGCAGCATTGCTGGTGGTTGAGATGTATGTATGTATGTATCTCTTTCACCAATGTTTACAGGCACCTGCTTAGCTGTGTACACCTCAGAGAATTAGTGAGCCTGAACATGTAGCATCACTATGGGGTACAGATGAGAGGTAGCGATTGATGGTGATAGAGAAGGATAAAGAAAGATTCTGCTACCCAAGTGGGCACATGACTGCCATCAAGAATTGCTACCCCAGCCACAGCACTGGAAGCTGCAATGCGCTCCTCTAGCTAGTCACTGTGAAAGGTGTTGCAACTTTTGGAAAAGCTGAAATGGACCTGAACTGAACCTGTTTGGTACTTGAAAGTGATTCCAGTGTCAGTGCGGTGATTATCCCTTTTAAAGGCAACATGACCTGGGAAACCAATCAGGGACCAGGTTGGGGGTTCACCCCAACAAGCAGGAGTTTCTGTTCCAGAACCATGTCGGGGGATTGTGCTGTAACCAAGAGGCTGCAAGCCTCTGTATGGCCTTTACCAGTAAATAACCGTGTTGTTGTTTTTCCCTTAACTGGTGACCAGGAACTATTACAGTCAGCCTGGAAGGAGGCAGAGGTGGAGAAATTGAGGGCATTAGTGAACTTGATGCCATTGTCAGTGTTGCCTTCATAATTCACATTGGATGTCGATATTCTAAAAACACACATCACAGCTTTGCAGCCACCTCGCTATCAACCTTGGCAGTGATACTTGTCCTCAGTCCTTACATGTCCTTTGCATTTGGTTTCCTGGCACCCATAGATACTGTTGGGTGCAAACAATCCGATTTTGGTGCTTGCTGATCGCATTGAGAAGCCTCCTTTCATCTTGTACCATTTCATCCACGGAATTCAGCATTTAGGGCAGTTCAAATTAACCCCCAACATTAATCATTACCTGTCTTGCTGATAAGCTTGGCTGCTGCATAAGAAGATCAGCACAGCTGGCCCAAGAAAGTAAAGATAGATAAAACGGGAGCGCTTTTTCTGAAGGACTGTTTCCTGAGAGCAATCGATCTCGCTGGGAAAGCAGCCCTTTGAAGTTTAAATCCTCTCTCCAGGATCCTTAGCAACACTGGATAGCAACAAGGAATGCACAGGCCAAATTATTCGTCCATACATCCACATAACATTACCTTTGTGCCTTTGCAGCGCCTGTACAGTTTCAGTCCCAGCTATCAAGGATGGAAATCCTACATTTACAAGGGAAGGACTAGAATCATAGAATCATAGAATCTCTACAGTGCAGAAGGAGCCCATTTGGCCTATCGAGTCTGCACCGACCACAATCCCACCCAGGCTCTGTTCCCATAACCCCTCACATTTACCCTGCTAATCCCCCTGACACTAGGGTTAATTTAGAATTGCCAATCAACCTAACCCACACACCTTTGGTCTGTGGGAGGAAACTGGAGCACCCGGAGGAAACCCATGCAGACACGGGGAGAATGTGCAAACTCTACACAGACAGTGACAGAAGGTCGGAATTGAACCCAGGGCCCTGGCACTGTGAGGCAGCAGTGCTAACCACTGTGCCATTGTGCTGCCCTAAATTAAAGAAGTCAATTCAATCTTAAATTATCAGCTTCACTCATCACTGTACCCAACCAAAACATCAACCCCACATAACCTACGCAATTAGCCATCCTCAGAAGAAGATTGAGGTGGTGTAGAGTGAGTGGCCTATCTTTCACACTCCGTTTCACATTCAAGGCACAGTTGGAAATTCCATCCAATGTTTCTATTTGTGAGAAAAGGCTGGAGTATTCTGTTTAAAAGACTTTCCCTTTCAAGACCTGCTTGATTATTTTAAAATTAGAGATGCATGATGGCATTATAAGTGCAGAGCAAGCCTATCTACATATATTGGGGGTAATTTTAACCTCAAGCATGGGTGGGTTTTGGGGTCAGATGAGAAGTTCAAATTTTAAACTTTTCAAATCCGACATTGACTATGTTTTTTGATGGTGGTCTGGTGCCACAGGCGTTTCAGTCTGTCTGGCAGGCAAGCAATGAATCATTCAGGCTGGCAACTTGGTAGGAAACCTGAAGAAAAAAATAATAAAGACAACCTGGAGTTAATGTCCGCAAGATGTTAATTTTGAGTTTCTGATCCAGAACTCTTACCCTCCAACTGTGCCTCCCAATAATTGCTGGGCTTATGGGTCAAAAGTATCCATTGGAGTTTAGAATGACAGGCGATCTTAATGAAACACATAAGATCCTGAGGGGACTTGAATGAGTACATGCTGAAAGAATGTTTCCCCTTGAGGGAGAGACCACAACTAGAGGCCACAGTTTACAAATATGAAACCAAAACAGAAAATGCTGGAAAATTTCAGCAAATCTGGCAGCATCTATAAGGAGAGAAAAGAGCTGGTGTTTCGAGTCCAGATAACCCTTTGTCAAAGCATTGGATAATGGCATTGATGCCATAGTCAGATGAGCCATGATCTTACTGAATGAGGAGTGGTCTCAAGGGACCAAATGTGTCACCCTTGCTCCTAATTCATTCTATAAACTAAGCTACAAAACTCAATTTCTTTCTTTTCTTTGTCCTTCCATAAATTAAGATTAAGAAAAAAAATAGATAAGTTCATGATTTCAGGATATTATTTAATATCACGATGGCCTAAATATTGCTTTTTCCGTGTCAATGTGGGGTTCATCATAGAATCATAGAAACCCTACAGCGCAGAAGGAGGCCATTCGGCCCATCGAGTCTGCACCGACCACAATCCCACCCAGGCCCTACGCCCATATCCCTACATATTTACCCGCTAATCCCTCTAACCTATACATCTCAGGACACTAAGGGGCAATTTTAGCATGGCCAATCAACCTAACCCGCACATCTTTGGACTGGTTAGTAGAGGGTTTCTTTAAGTTTCTGAACATGACAAAAATAGCTGCTGTACTCATGATTTATATCATTTGGATAGGTGAGCCAAAAAGTGGGATTAATGACTGCACGCAGGGCCTGTCAATAAAACAGAAGGAGCAATAACTCTGACAATCAGCTGTGAAGTGCATTTAAGAGGCTTTATGCAGTTGAAATAGCACTGCGGGGGTCAGAGCAGCTGATAATGCAGCAATATTGCTGAAAAATGGGACATCACAAAATGAGGAAAAGTAGATTTACTGCCAACTGCTGAGAGGCACATTGCTACGAATCATGAAGCAGAAGGGAACATGTGAGAGGATTCATGGCCACTTCATCCCCTAGAAGTGCACATTGCACCAGGCACGGGATGAATTGACAATAGGTGAGCATAACCCACCAGACACAACTGTAATGGCTGAGTTATATTTAGGTGTCTTCGGGACAGCACGGTGGCACAGTGGTTAACACTGCTGTCTCACAGCACCAGGGACCCAGATTCAATTACGGCCTCGGGTCACTGTCTGGGTGGGGTTTGCACATTCTCCCTGTGTCTGTGTGCGTTTCCTCTGGGTGCTCCGGTTTCCTCCCACAGTCCAAAGATGTGCAGGTTAGGTAGATTAGCCATGCTAAATTGACCTAGTGTCAGGGGGATTAGCAGTGTAAATATGTGGGGTTACGGGAATAGGGCCTGGGTGGGATCGTGGTTGGTGCAGACTCGATGGGCTGAATGGTCTCCTTCTACGCTGTAGAGATTCTAAGATTCCATGATTTTTTCATAGCCAAAGGAGATTTAGGATCACTCCAATCTGGCAGCCTAAGGCCTGGAAATTGGGTCTGGTTGCATAAAGTGAAAAAACAAGGGTCAGTTTCAAGGGCCAATTTCCTCTGCTTCAAGGATGCTTGATAACTGTCAGATCCAATATTAGGCTGGGCATTATTCAGGTGTCCTGGATGGCTACCGAAAACAGACAATCTAGGCTCTTTACAATTGTGAATGCCCTGCTATAGGGCCCGTCTGAGAATTGAAGCCCTCAATGCAGCAGGTTCTGGACCAGCTCCATTCATGTTTTGCTAGCGTGGATGGGGCCAGCACCAAAAGCGTAGGTAGAAAAATGTTCTTAAATTTTGAGCTGGAGTCAACAGGCACAGCAATGTTCTTCCCGACTCCTCCACCATCCTGCTGACTAATTCTGGCCTCATTTGGCCCACCTCTAATTGTCCTACACGCCCTCCTTCATTACAAGATATCTAAAGCCACTGCCAGCAAGGACATTTATACAGGCACACACATGAGAAACAGTTTGTCACTGCGTCCCTCGAGCCTGCTCCATCGTTCAATAAGATCATGGCTAATCTGACTGTAACCTCAGCTCCACATTTCTGCCAACCGCTGATAATCTTTCACCCCATGCTTATCAAGACATAAACGTTTAAAGTTTAAAGTTTATTCATTCATGTTACATGTAAGTTTACATTAACACTGTAAGAAGTCTCACAACACCAGGTTAAAGTCCAACAGGTTTATTTGGTAGCACGAGCTTTCGGAGCACTGCTCGTTCAGCGCTCCGAAAACCCTTTCCACCAAATAAACCTGTTGGACTTTAGCCTGGTATTGTGAGACCTCTTATTGTGCCCACCCCAGTTCAACGCCGGCATCTCCATATCATGGCTACATTAACACTGCAATAAAGTTACTGTGAAAATCCCCTAGTCACCACACTCCAGCGCCTGTTCGAGTACACTGAGGGAGAATTTAGCATGGCCAGTGCACCTAACCAGCATGTCATTCAGACTGTGGGAGGAAACTGGAGCACCTGGAGGAAATCCATGCAGACACGGGGAGAACGTGCCGATTCCGCACAGACAGTGACCCAAGTCAGGAATCGAACCTGGGTCCCTGATGCTGTGAGGCAGCAGTGCTAACCACTGTGCTACTGTGCCACCCACAACTCTCCCACAAGAGGAAACATCTTCTCCACATCCACTCTGTCTTACCTGTTTCAATCAAGTTGCCTCTTACTCTTCTAAACTCCAGTGGATACAAGACTAGCCTGTCCAACCTTTCCTCATAAGACAAACCTCCGATTCCAAGTTTTAGTCTGGTAAACCTTCTCTGAACTACTTCCAATGCATTTACATCCAAGGCAAATTGTCCAAAGTTTCACACTGAAGGGCGAGCTGGCTTTAGAGGCAGCTCATTTACATTACCTGGTTGTAATTTAAAGTTGGCATCAGATGCTTACTCATGTCATACTGTCAGTTTCTTGTCCAAGGTGGATATTGACAAATTTGCACATCATTACTGAAGCCCTCTAGCCAATCAGAATACATTACTCCTTGCATAAGAGAAGACTACATGCTACATTCCTGAAAAAAAAGGTAAAAACCTTGCTAAATCCAACTGATAACATTAACACAAAATACGATGAATGAAATAAATGCACTGCACTTTATTTGAATATGTGCTCAATACTTAGTTGTTATAATATAGTAAGACCCAATCTTATAGTGGCAATAAATATCATCTGAAGAACTGATCTTAAAAATGTAGGAGAGGACAACTGGATTGAACTATTCCTGAGTGCAACTTTATGCACCTCTGGCCCTTGTTGGAATCCATTTGCAACAATGGCCTTCCGCTGTATTTTCCTCCTTACTTTTACTCTGCAGCTTAGTCATCATTTCACTGCTCTGGACATCGACTTGCATGGTAATAATCCTTGTCATTTTAAACTATGCAGCATGTGACAGATGATGAAACCCTTCAAGCTTTGGGGATGTTGAACTATAAAATATCCCTGGATTGGTCAAGATATCGGAAACTCTGCTTCTGGATTCCATTCTGATTGTGGCCCAGCTTGATTGTGTCTGCACTTTGTTGGATTCATTCTGGTATCTCTCAGAATAAAGGTATGCTGCTGCAGTGTAGCAATGATATATCTCCCTTTAATTGGTATGGAGGTATCTTGCTGGACTCGATGACTTTGTACTTGGGGATTTAAAGTAAATACTACTTTAAACATTGATGGATATCTTAAATAGCTCCCTGTAACAACAGTAAAATCTAGATTCTCGAAAAACATTATACTTACCTTTCCTAGACATATTAAAGTTGCGATTGAATTACCATCAAAAATGAATTATATGTTTGGTTCTTTAATAAATCTTTAAATAATTAAGAAAATATATTGGGTGGTATTTTCCAGCCATTCCCACCAGTTGGGTCTTCCACATATTCCTCAGTGGCAGCGGGTTCCAACAACGGGAAACCCAGAAGATCCCGCCTCCAGCCAAGGACAGGCTGCCTCTGTTGCCATGGAACACATGCATTGTCTCATATAGTCTTCTGTAGCAGAACTTGAAAATCCTTATCTGTACAGTCTTTAGTGGAGGAGAGATGTCTGAACCATTATAATGACTAGATTGTTAAACTCTAGCTAAAATATGTTAACAAGGCTCTCTGGAAGATGATAATATTCTCAGGTGGTTTCTTTTGTTTGGGAAGAATTAGATCAGTTTTTCAGATTCATTTATGTATCTGTGGGGACCTATGTTTTTCAACCAATCAGTGGAGGAGCACTCCTGATCCAGAATAGTCCCAAAAAGGAGCTAGGATTATAATCCACTTCAAGTGTCAGCAGGTGGTCCAGCCTTTTCCAGTTCAGCTCAATTAAAAAATTATTCATAGCACAACCTTTGCCATGTGCAGAACATCTAATCAGCATGTCGCAAGGAAATAGATGTGTCTATGTTAAATTTACATGGCTGTACAGTTGTTTAAATCTTTATGAAGTATTAACATCAATTTCATCCACTTGTTTTTGAGTGAGGCTGAGGCAGCAGAATTATCAGGGGAGAAGGTGGCATAGTGGTAATGCCATTGGACTTGTAAATCAGAGGTTCAGGCGTTCTGGGTGTGTGGGTTCAAATCCCACCATTGTGGCTGCTGGTGGAGTTTGAATTCAGTTAATGTACTGCAGAATTGAAAGCTAGTCTCAATAACAATGCCATGAAATTATCATTGGTTGTCAGAGAAGCAATGCCCCACAAGCACCCCCTCCTACACCCCTTCTCCACCCCCCCCCCCCCCCCCACCCCCCCCCCCCCCCCCACCGGCAGAGAAATCTGTCATCCATACCTGGATCTGGCCTATATGTAGTTGTGTCTTAACTGCCCTGTAAAATGACCTAACAACCTAACAAGCTACTCAGTTCAAAGGAAATTAGGGATGGGCAGCCTTGCCAGTGATGCCCACATCCCATCAAAGGATTGAAAAAAGAACAATAAGGCATCTCACAACACCAGGTTATAATTCAACAGGTTTACTTGGAATCACAAGCTTCATGTAGAAGCAGCGCTCCGAAAGCTCATGATTCCAAATAAACCTGTTGGCCTTTAACCCGGTGTTGTGAGACTTCTTACCGCGCTCACCCCAGTTCAATGCCGGCATCTCCGCATCATGGCCACCATCAACACTTTAAATAAAGAAGGAAGTGAAAAAAAGCCCACTATAGAGGCAAACAGCAGATCTTGTTATTCAGTCCTTGCCCAACGCTACTCAACGTGAGTTCAGACTCTTCTTGATAATATAATCCCCCTTGTTTGATCTTCACATCTCATCGATGTTAGAGCAATATTGGTCTATCACTGTAATATTGTATAAATTACTGTGGGCACTGGAAAACTGAAACCCAGAAGAAAACCCAGGAGAAAAATGTGTCAGGCTGGGTTGCTGACATGTGCAAACACTGGTGGTCTGAGTCCAATTTTCTCAATCTATGTGGCACTGGTAGGAAGCCAACTGAAGTGGATAATTAGGCATTAACTTCAATCTTCCATTGACATTGCAATTTTCACAGTATCACATAGGCCCTACCCTGTGTCAGATCCTTGGCAACTCACAAGAGACAGCTGCAAAGCAAGAGATTGGAGCAGTGTGTGAGTTCAATGTTTACTAAGTTATAACTGAAACAAAAGGCCAGCAAAAGATTGCCCTTGTGTAAGGTGCTCCTGGAGAATGCTGTGTCTGAAAGTACTGGGAATAATGTAGTGGCAGCTGCTTCCATCAGACTGCTCACACCTCCTGCTGCATTCCTATTCTGGTGCAGACACACAGAACGTTGATGGCTGCACTTGCAATAGGGCATGCTGAATTGACCTCCTGCCTTAGGCCACCTGCCCTCATTGGTTGGTGACCTCAAAGGCAGCTTCTTAATTAGCCATCTTATGGAAGATTGAACTGGAAGACATGCTGCTGCTGTACAAGGCGACAGGCTCTGAAAATGGTCCCAAGACCCAAAAACTTTCTGAGCTTCAAAGATTCTGCCTTTGAGCCCAAAGTCTAGACTGACACTCTCAGTGGAAACACTGCACTTTAAGAGATGCAATTTTCGATGAGACATTCAACTGAGACCCTCTCTACCCTCTCACACATACGTAAATGAAACCACTGCACTATTTCATGGAAGTCATGATGTGGAGATGCCGGCGTTGGACTGGGGTAAGCACAGTAAGAAGTCTCACAACACCAGGTTAAAGTCCAACAGGTTTATTTGGTAGCAAATACCATAAGCTTTCGGAGCACAGCTCCTTCATCAGATGGAGTGGTTATCTGTTCTCAAACAGTGCAAACAGACACAGAAATCAAATTACAGAATACTGATTAGAATGCAAATCTCTACAGCCAGCCAGGTCTTTAAGGTACAGACAATGTGGGTGGAGGGAGCATTCAACACAGGTTAAAGAGATGTGTATTGTCTCCAGACAGAACAGCTAGTGAAATTCTGCAAGTCCAGGAGGCAAGCTGTGGGGGTTACTGATAATGTGACATAAATCCAACATCCCGGTTTAGGCCGTCCTCATGTGTGCGGAACTTGGGCTATCAGTTTCTGCTCAGCGACTCTGCGCTGTCGTGTGTCGTGAAGGCCGCCTTGGAGAACACTTACCTGAAGATCCAAGGCTGAATGCCCGTGACTGCAGTCTAACCTATTCTCACATCAGCCCCTGAAGCAGTCCAGTCCTTTCAGTGGTGGCTTGTTAAACAATTCTTGCATCAAGTTAGTTGGATGTCTACATGCTGACACATTTTATTTTTAGTTTCCAATGCAGTAGGAAATTAAAACTTTTCTAATCGTGGCTTTACCTGATGGATAGATCTATATTGGAACAATAAGAGTAGGAAGATATTTATTGAAAGGATAATACAGTTTCTAGATTTAACTGATTTTGCAATCATTCTCAAAAGTTAAAATGTGGTAAAACATCCAGTGAACTGAATTACTTCTGCATCTTTTGACAGAAATGATTACTTTGGTACTTCCTATCACAATAAACATTTTACAAACAAAATATAGGCAGCGAGGGAAAATGACAGCGAACTTCTGTATTGATTGAAACTCATTTTATTATCTCTACACCCAGTTCCTGCCTCTGCTATAGCTGATTTGAACATCTTGTCTTAGATGCCATTGGAGCCCAATCAAAAATTGTTATTGAAATCTTCACATTTCCTGATATTTCCGTAACAGCTCAAAACCGGAGGAATGTCAATTATTCTGTCAAATGATTGTTCAGCAATGAATTAAGAACAATTCCCCTGTTTGACAGCCAACTAATGCAACACTGGGCAAGGTGTGAAAGCCTGGAAAAACTGATACAGCATCCAAATTTATTTCGGGTCTGAGTAACATCTGGTCATTCGTAATTTATTCCTGCCAAATGTTAGAAAAATAATAAAACAAGACAAATCAATTGTTATATTCTCGCCAGATTATTAATAGTGTCTGCAGCTGCAACAGGCCAGAAAGACCAAAATGGGCTAAATTCATTATAAAAATGGCAGAAGAGAAATTGTGATAAATTGTGGACCTTGGAGCGGGTATCAATCATGATTGGATTAAAGTTGCACTGCTGCCACACCTGTGACTTGTTTAACTTTTCCAGGACTTGCAATTGTCTGGAACAAGCTGCCAGAGGTAGTAGTAGAGGCGGGTACAATTTTGTCTTCTAAAAACCATTAGCCAGCTCCAGGGTAAGATGGGTATGGAGGGATATGGGCCAAATGTGGGCAATTGGGACTCGCTTAGTGGTAACAAAAAAGGGCAGCATGGACAAGTTGGGCCGAAGGACCTGTCTCCATGCTGTCAACCTCGATCTATGACTAATTAATGTTCGGACAAATGAAACCTAAGGCTGGGAGAAAATAGCAGGAAACTTGCAAAAGTTAACATTTTTAGGTTATTAGAGCACATTGGTCTAGAAATCTGACCATGGTGAAAGACAGGAACTGCAATGTACTTTCACATTGTCACAGAGGTCACATCAAATTCGAGCTGGGAGGTCACTGCGATTAGTGAGACATGCAGCCAGCTCAAGCTGCACTGTTTTTTGGCAGTATACCTGCTTCAGGGTACAGTAGATTGAGTGTCACTGATGTGGCTTATAGTAAAGTTCCACTAAAGCTTCAGGCAGTGGAAAACTCAAGGCCACCTAGATTCTTTGGTGCAGCCATGGAGACTGTAATACAGGCAGGCAGTAGGAGGACAAGCATCCTCACAAGCCCTTTCCCCCAGCTTGTCCCCAAACCTGCAGCCAATCAAGACCTCTGAAGGCATTTGATGGTGGCGGCTAAGGAGGTTAATGCAGGATATGGCTCTCAGGACTTGGCTACAATGCCAAAAGAGGTTGAACGATCGCAACAGAGTTGTCAAGGTAAAAATGCGAACTGCCAACTCAGTTAGGCTCTGCTCACACCTCCACCACCTGTACCATCAATGCTCACAACGCTCGCTTTCCCACAATCATTCCACCACACAACTTCACCTTCTCGTTCTCCTACTCACCCAATCCACACATCTTAGTCTCAGCAGTATTGCAATATTCACTTATCCACCCATGACATCTCATACGCAATAGACAAAAGAAGGCTCCAAAGAGGAGCCATATAAAGTTGCTAGAAAACATGGCAAGCCTGAAGATTGGGAGAAGTTCAGAATTCAGCAAATGAAGGCCAGCAGATTGATTAACAAGGAAAAATAGAGACTGAGAGTAAACCTGCAAGAAACACAAGAGCCAACGGTAAAAGCTCCTACAGGAGGTAAAATGGAAAAAAGATGTCCAAAATGGACATAGGGGCTGTACGGTAGCACAGTGGTTAGCACTGCTGCTTCACAGCTCCAGGGACCTGGGTTCGATTCCCGGCTTGGGTCACTGTCTGTGTGGAGGTTGCACATTCTCCTCGTGTCTGCGTGGGTTTCCTCTGGGTGCCCCGGTTTCCTCCCACAGTCCAAAGATGTGGGGGTTAGGTTGACTGGCCATGCTAAAATTGTCCCTTAGTGTCCTGAGATGCGTAGGTTAGAGGGATTAGCGGGTAAATGTGTAGGGATATGGGAGTAGGGCCTGGGTGGGATTGTGGTCGGTGCAGACTTGATGGGCCGAATGGCCTGTTTCTGCACTGTAGGGTTTCTATGATTCTATGAATGGGCGAATTTATAACAGAGAACAAAGAAATGACAGAACTCCAGTTCTGTCTTCACGGAGGAAGACACAGTAACTTCCCAGAAATGCTAAGGAACCAAGGTTCTAGTGAGAAGGAGGATCAAAAGGAAAGTAGTATTACTAAGAAATAGTGCTGGAGAAATTAATGGTACTAAAAGCTGATAAATCCCCAGGGTCCAATAATCCACAGCCCGGGATATTAAAGGAGGTGACAATGGAAATAGTGGATGGGCTCGTTGTCAAATTCCAAAATTCTATAGACTCTGGAGCAGTCCCAGCAGATTGGTGGGTGGCAAACGTAACCCACTATTTAAAAAAATGAGGGATGGAGAAAACAGGGAATTATAGACCAGTTAGCCTTAAATCAGTATCAGGGAAAATGTCAGAGTTTATTATAAAGGATATAATAATAGGACACTGAGGAAGAATCAACGGAATTAAACAAAATCAACATGGATTTATGAAATGGAAATCATGGCCGCGATTCTCCCATCACAACCCGTAACCTTTCTGGCGGGTCGCGGTGGGAGCTGCGCGTCGCCGGCCTTGTACCGGGATTTGCGCATACGCAGGGAACACGTGCATCTCCTAGAGCAGGCGAACAGTCGCCGGTCAGACCAGGCTGGAAACTGGCGGGAAGACAAGTAAGTCACTTGAATCTGTTTTAGATGTATTTTAAATATGTTTAGCAGTTCATTATCGGGAACTTTCAGGTCCCGGTTGAATCTCCCATCCCACCAGGAGTACTTCATTCCGGTGGGGTTTAGACTAGCTCCCCACTTTCAGGGAACTAGTGGGAGACCCCGCTGGAATGAAAGGGGGCAATCGGGACCCCCCCGGGGGGTAGGGCAGCAGGGGGGGGTGGTGCCCTGGGCATGTGCACCCTGGCAGTGTCCATGCCCAGGGCACAGGCTGGCACTGCCCAATGGGCAAAGTGCCCATGCCCAGGGGGAACCTTGGCAGTGCCCACCGGGCATCGGGCAGTGCCAATGGGGTGAGGCCTGGGGCGATCAGTGGGGGTCGGGGGTCCCGTTGCCACTCTGCAGACAGGATCAGTCTGGGTTGGAGGGAGGGCAGCAATTGGGGTGGGCTGTGGGAGGGTGGTCTTCTCGGGAGGACGGCCTGCCTTTGGGGGGTCTGACCCTGGGGGAGTCTGCAGAGGGTTCTGCCAGGTCGAGGGGAGTGGGGGGATTGCCACTCCTGGGGTGGGCATGGTGGGCTGTGCATCGGGTCGCTCCAGGACGGGGAGGGGTCAGGGCAATTGTTGTGGGGGCTGCGATTGGGCCGTAGGGGGGCTGAAGGGGCAGCACTGCAGGGGTCCCGGGCTGGCCAGCGATTGAGCTGGCCAGCAAACGGGGAGTCTGACAGATCGGGGCCATTGCGCATGCGCAGAGTTCCAGAACTGTCAGACTTCGGTGCAAATAGGCCCCCCACCCCCGGGTTTTTAATGATATTCACGACTGGGACCTCTGCAGTGCACAGAGTGCGGAGATTCAGGTGAGAAGCTGAACTGACAAAACAGTCGGGATTTAGAACAGTTTTCCCACCAATTCAGCACTTTTGGGAGAATTGCAGTCCATGTTTCACAAACCCATTGGAACTTTTTGAGGACATAACTGGCAGAATAAATAAGGGAGAAGCAGTGGATGTGATGTATTTGGATTTTCAGCAAGTTTTTGATGAAGTCCCATATAAGAGGTTAGTGTACAAATGAAAGCAATTGAGATTGGGGTTATAGAACCATAGAACCATAGAAAATTACAGCTCAGAAACAGGCCTTTTGGCCCTTCTTGTCTGTGCCGAACCATTTTATGCCTAGTCCCACTGACCTGCATTTGGACCATATCCCTCCACACCCCTCTCATCCATGAACCCGTCCAAGTTTTTCTTAAATGTTAAAAGTGACCCCGCATTTACCACTTTATCCGGCAGCTCATTCCACACTCCCACCACTAAATTAAAATCCCCTACTATCACAACTTTGTGTTTCTTGCAGTTGTCAGCTATCTCTCCGCTGATTTGCTCCTCCAATTCTCGCTGACTATTGGGTGGTCTATAATACAAGCCCATTAATGTGGTCATACCTTTCCTCTTTCTCAGCTCCACCCATAGGGCCTCTGTAGACAAGCTCCCTAATCTATCCTGCCTGAGTACCGCTGTAATATTTTCCCTGACCAACAATGCCACCCCCCCACCTTTTATCCCTCTGCCTCTATCCCGCCTGAAACATTGGAACCCTGGAACATTGAGCTGCCAGTCCTGCCCCTCCTGTAGCCAAGTTTCACTAATGGCTATAATGTCATATTTCCATGTGTCTATCCGCGCCTTCAGCTCATCTGCCTTCCCCACAATACTCCTGGCATTGAAATAGACACACCTCAAAAAATTATTTCCACCACACTCTACCCTTCCATTAGTGATTTTGCTTGAACTAACCTGTCTTTTTACCCCTGCTCCACTATCTGCTCTGGCACTCTGGTTCCCATCCCCCTGCAAATCTAGTTTAAACGCTCCCCAATAACACTAGCAAATCTCCCTGCAAGTATGTTGGTCCCCTTGTAGTTTAGGTGTAACCCGTCTCTCTTGTGCAGGTCCCACCTGCCCCAAAAGAGGTCCCAATGATCCAAGAATTGGAAACCCTGCCCCCTGCACCAGTTCCTCAGCCATGTGTTTATCCGCCCAAGCATCCTACTCCTGCCCTCACTGGCATGTGGCTCAGGTAGCAATCCTGAGATTACTACCCTCGGGGTCCTGCTTTTTAACTTCCTTCCAAGCTCTTTGTACTCACTCTTTAGGACCTCCTCACTCTTCCTTCCCACATCATTGGTACCGACGTGTACCACGACATCTGGCTGATCACCTTCCCACTTTAGAACGCTGTGCACGCAATCAGAGACATCGCTGACCTTGGCACCTGGGAGGCAACAAACCATGCGGGAGTCTCTGTCCCGACCACAGAACCTCCGGTCTGTACCTCTGATCATCGAGTCCCCTATCACTACTGCTTATACTGGTTGAGAACTGGTTAGCAGACAGGAAACAGAGCGTAGGAACAAATGGGTCTTTTTTGGAGTGGCAGGTGGTGATCAGTGAGTTACTGCAGAGATCAGTGCTCGGGCCCCGGTTATTCACTATGTATCAATGATTTGGATGAGGAAACAAAATGTAATATTCCCAAGTTTACTGACAACACTAAACTGGGTTGGGATGTGATGGTGATGAGGATGTTAAGAAGCTCCAAAGTGATTTCGACAAGTTGAGTGAATGGGCAAATACACAGCAGATGCAGTATAAAGTAGATAAGTGTGAAGCTATCCACTTTGGTAAAAAAAAAACAGAATGGCAGAGTATTATTTAAATGATGATAGATTGGGAAATGTTTATGTACAGGGGTATCTGGATGTCCTAGTTCACTAATTACTGAAAGCAAGCATGCAGGAGCAGCTGGCAGTTAGAAAGGCAAGTGGTATGTTGGTCTTCATTGTATTTGGTCTCCTTACCTCAGAAATAATATAAGCCCAAAGAGGGAGTTTACCTTATGTTTATCAGACTGATTCCTGGGATGGCAGGATTGTCATATGAGGAGAGATTGGGTCGACTAGGGCTGTATTCACTGAAGGTTAGAAGAATGAGAGGGAATCTCATTGCAATATATAAACTTCTGACAGACTGGGATAGTTGATGTTGATGAGTTGATGTTTCTTTTTGCTGGGGGTCTAGGAAAAGGGATCACAGTCTTAGGATATGTGATTGTCCATTTAGGACTGAGATGAGGGCAGAAACAAAGGGCCCGATTTTACCATTGAGTTGCGCCCGAAAACGGGCTCAAAAACGTGGTAAGTCGGGTGTGAGGCCATTAACGCGATCCTTACCCGCGTCCGCGCAGATTGCCACTTTACCGAAACACGGGAATGGCAGCGATTCGATTCGCACCCAAAACGGGCGTAACAGCGATTTAAATGCATTTGCATGTATTTAAATTGAATTAATGAGCTGCCTGCCCACCTTTATCAGCATTTCCCCCTTTACCACCGCGTTTGCCAATCCGGAACCGCGCCGTAATGGACCTGCTAAATAAAAGTCTGAATCGGGCACTCCAGCTGCTAAAGAGCACGTTCAGAGCTTCCAACGGCTCACTGACTCAGACCAGTGGTGAGGGGTGGGAGAGGGGTGGGGGGGGGGGGGGGGGGAGGAGGGAGGCGGGTCAGATCATTCTTCGTTTGGGGGAGGAGGGGGAGTGAGGCCAGATCGTTGTCTGGTTGAGGGGGGGAGGAGGAGATGGGTCAGATGTATCTCTGGGCGGGAGGAGGGGGTGAGTGAGGCCAGACCATTCTTGGGGGTCGGGGTGGGGGGGGGGGTGAGCGAGGCCAGATCATTGTCTGGGAGTGGGGGGGGTGAGTGAGGCCAGACGATTCCCTGGAGGGGGGGGGGGAGTGAGGCCAGATCGTTGTCGGGGGGGGGGGGGTGGGGGAGTGGTGAGGAGGGAGTCCCAATCGCTCACTGGTAGGGGGGAGGGGCAGATGGATCTCCAGTGGGGTGGGGGCATCAGATGGATCTCTGGGGCGGGGGGGCGGCAGGGGCAGGGGGGTCCGCTGCCACTCTGCGGGTGATCGGTGGAGGGGGAGGGGGGACAGGGCTGGTGATTGGTCTGGGTAGTGGGGGGGGGGATAAGGTGGACAGTGATGTGTGTGGGTAGTGGGGGGATGGATAAGGGGGACAGTGATGTGTGTGGGTAGTGGAGGGGTGGATAAGGGGGACAGTGATGTGTGTGGGTAGTGGGGGGGGTGGATAAGGGGGACAGTGATGTGTGTGGGTAGTGGAGGGGTGGATAAGGGGGACAGTGATGTGTGTGTGTAGTGGGGGGTGGATAAGGGGGACAGTGATGTGTGTGTGTAGTGGGGGGTGGATAAGGGGGACAGTGATGTGTGTGGGTAGTGGGGGGGTGGATAAGGGGGACAGTGATGTGCGTGGGTAGTGGGGGGGTGGATAAGGGGGACAGTGATGTGTGTGTAGTGGGGGTGTGGATAAGGGAGACAGTGATGTGTGTGGGTAGTGGAGGGGTGAATAAGAGGGACAGTGATGTGTGTGGGTAGTGGAGGGGTGAATAAGAGGGACAGTGATGTGTGTGGGTAGTGGGGGCGGGGTGGGTAAGGGGGGACAGTGATGTGTGTGGGTAGTGGCGGGGTGGGTAAGGGGGACAGTGATGTGTGTGGGTAGTGGGGGGGGGTGGATAAGGGGGACAGTGATGTGTGTGGGTAGTGGGGGGGGTGGATAAGGGGGACAGTGATGTGTGTGGGTAGTGGGGGGGGGTGGATAAGGGGGACAGTGATGTGTGTGGGTAGTGGGGGCGGGGTGGGTAAGGGGGACAGTGATGTGTGTGGGTAGTGGGGGGGGTGGATAAGGGGGACAGTGATGTGTGTGGGTAGTGGGGGGGGTGGATAAGGGGGACAGTGATGTGTGTGGGTAGTGGGGGGGGGTGGATAAGGGGGACAGTGATGTGTGTGGGTAGTGGGGGGGGTGGATAAGGGGGACAGTGATGTGTGTGGGTAGTGGGGGCGGGGTGGGTAAGGGGGGACAGTGATGTGTGTGGGTAGTGGGGCGGGGTGGGTAAGGGGGGACAGTGATGTGTGTGGGTAGTGGGGCGGGGTGGGTAAGGGGGACAGTGATGTGTGTGTGCACCCTCGCTCCTGCTTGTTGCTCCCAGCCGCTTTCTCCACTTTCTGCGGCCCGGGAGCGATCTGACACGGGCGCGCTTTTACAAATTCTTTCTAACTGCGCATGCGCAGTTCAGAGCTCCGATCGTTTCGGCCGCGCTAAGCCCCGCCCACAGCGCGAATGGGACCTGCGATGTTTTTTTCAGGCTGAGTGTGTCTGGGGGCGCCTGAAAACAGATTTCTAAATCGGATCTGCATTACGCCCAGATTCAGCACTTAGAATGAAAATGGTAAAATCGGGCCCATAGAATCCCTACAGTACAGAAGGAGGCCATTCGATCCATCTAGTCTGCAGCGACAGCATCTCGCTCATGCCCTATCCCCACATATTTTCCATGGTTAATCCATCTAACTTACACATCTTGGGACACTAAGGGGCAACTTAACGTCGTCAATCCACCGAACCTGCACATCTTTGGACTGCGAGGGGAAACTGGAGCACCCAGTGGAAGCCCACGCCGACACTGGGAGAACGTGCAAAGTCCACATAGTCACCCGAGGCTGGAATCAAACCCGGGCTCCTGGCACCCAGGCTCCTTGCAGCAGTGCAAACCACTGTGTCACCATAGAAATTCAGGCCCCAGTGATTCTGAAAGCACACGGATCGCTGTCCACACCCTGGTTCTGAACTGCATTTCTTTCTGTAGCAATGAAGCAGAGTTCTATTACTGGGATCACACATTATTCCACCATCATCGACTGTTTTCCAGGTGCAGTGTGATTAATTTCTTGGCTTTATTATAAATTTAAATAGATTACTCATAAATAACCCTAATTTTCTTTTATCCCAAATTTTTCTGAATGTTGGAGGAGTTGGCAAAGTTATTGCTTTACTGAATTGGCAATCCAATTTGTAGCAGTGATTTCCAATCCTCTTGAACCAGTCTGTTTAATTACTGGTCTTGCCACTTGACTCAACTGCCTATTGTTAAAAATAATTTCATGTGTACCATGTCCAATCTGACCGCTTGTTGAAGGGAGCTCAAAGAGTTGGCAAGGAGAATTTAAAATCATCAATTCCTTACTGTATATACAGGGTACTTCGCATGCATGGAGCAGCAGGACAGTGCAGAAGCGTTAAATCCCTTGCTGATTTCTGTCAGCCAATGCTGACAAGCTGCCGTTCCCGGGAAACACTGTCTGGCATAAATAAACTTCTCACACTCTCAAGTTCCTTTACAAGTTTGTTTCTCTCCCTTTCCTTAACTCCTCCATGTCTGTATCTCCTCTCCACGTTAGTCTTGCTGTCTTCTTATTTCTATCAACATTCATTCTATTCTTCTGCTTCCCCCTTCACTTCTCATTTCCTTCTTCGTTCCCTTTAATTCTTACATCCCCTCATTATTTCTCATAATTCGTGCTTTCCTTGTCTTTCATATTTGCTCTCTCTCTTTCACCTCTGTCTTGCTCTCTATCTTCATGTCTCAGCTGACAGTGAACCAGGGATTGTGAGGAACAGTAAAATAAATGGGCTGCTAATGTACACTGAGCAGCTAAGAGAGTAGCCAACAAGCTCCCAGCAACAAAATTCATCTTGTGGTTCTTACATAAAGACCGAGTGCCTTAATGGAATGGATAGCAAGCTGGGATGAGAAAATGAAGGGAAGTTAGGAGCGGGCACAAATGTGGGTGCAAATAAATCCTTAAGAGGTTTTTGAAGGAAGTGGCAATGTACAGGTACTTGAAGGCAATCCAGAGGGTGGAATCATTGTGCTGATGAAATGGTTGCCAACTGAAGGGAAGGGTGAATGAGAAGGAGGCAATCCAGGATGACTAACTGGGACATATCTGCTGTGTGATGAGCACTGATTAGAACGGAATTGTTCAACAAAGAACAAAGAAAAGTACAGCACAAGAACAGGAACTTCGGCCCTCTAAGCTTGTACCGATCATTATGCCCTAACTAAATTAAAGAAAATATCTTCTGCCCTTACTTGGTCCATATCCCTCTTTTCCCTTCCTATTCATGTACCTATCCAGATGCCTCTTAAATGTTGTTAATGTGCCTGCTTCCACCACCTCCTCTGACAGCACATTCCAGGCACTCCCTCTGAGCCTGCTCTGCCATCCAATACAATCATGGCTGACCAGATTGTGGTCTCAACTCCCTTTCCTGTCTGCCTCCCAATAACCCTTGGCTCCATTGTGTATCAAAAATCTATCTAACTCAACCTGCACTAGTTTTGGGGAAGAAATTTCCACAGACCAATGACCCTCTGAGAGAAAATATTTCTCCTCATCTCCATCTTAAAAGGGAGGTATCTTATTCTGAAACTGTGTCCCCTTGTTTTAGTCTCCCTCACAAGAGGAAGCATACTTCCACCATCCATCCTATCAAGTACCATTAATTTTATTGAAACATATCAGATCCATAAGAATCTTATACATTTCAATAAAATTACCTCTCATTCTTTCAATCTTCAATGGGTATAGGTCTAACTTGTTCAATCTTTTCTTGTAAGATAAGCCCTTTGTCCCAAGAATGAGTCAACTGAACCTTCTCTGAACTCCTTCCAATGCAATTATATACATTTTCAATAAGGAGACCAAAACTGTGCACAATACCACAGATGTAATCTCACCAAGACCCTGTATCGCTGAAGTAAAACTTCGCTACCTTTATATTCCATTCCCTTTTTAATAAATGCCAAAAAACACGACATCCATAATCACTTGCTGTACCTGTATATTATTGATTTTATTCATGTGCTAGGACACCCAAGTCCCTCTGTACCATCGAGATCTACAATCTGACTCCATTTAAATAACATACTGCTTTTCTATTCTTCTTGCCAAAGTAAACAAGTTCGTGTGTGCCAACATTATACTCCATCTGCCAATTTTTTGCCCACTCAGTTAACCTGCCTGTATCCATTTTCAGACACTCTATTTCCTCTTGACAATTTGCTTTTCTGCCTATCATGGTGTCCTTATCCAATTTAGCAACCATACACTCAGATTGTAAAGAGTTGAGGACCCAGCAATGATTTCTGTGGCATTGCACTAGTTACAGCTTGCCAACCCCAAAAGTTGCCCTTTATCACTTCCCTCTGTTCTCTGATAGCTAACCAATCCTTTATCCGTGCGTATGTCACCCCCTACATCATGTGCACAGAAAATGCTGGAAAACTCAGCAGGTCTGATGGCATCTGTGGATAGAGAGCAGAACCAAAATTTCAAGTCTAGATGATTTTTTTCAGAGACCTATCACAAAACCATGCTGACTCTGCCTGATCTCATTATGATTTATTAAATACCCGACTCTAACCTCCTTAAAATGGAGTTAGCAATTTTCTAATGACAGATACTAGACTAACTGGCCTAGTTTCATGCTTTCTGTCTGCTTCCTTTCTGAATAAAGATGCTACATTTGCTGTTTCCCAATCTGTTGGGACCTATCCAAAATATGAAGAATTTTGGAAGATTATAACTAATGCACCTACTATCCCTGCAGCCAATTCTTTTAAGATCCTAGTATGTAGCCCATCCTTGAGACTTGTCAGCCTTTACTTTCTCCCTCTTTACTGCCCAAGGTCCCCAAGCTCTCCTTTCAGGTGAAGCAGCATTTCATTTGCACCCTCTTCAAATTTGGTCCACTGTATTTGTTGCTCCCATGTGGCCTCCCTACATTGGGGAGACTGAACACAGACTGGATGACCACTTTGCGGAACACATACGCTTAGCCCACTAGTATGAGCCCAACCTCCTGTCGCTTGCCATTTTAACTCAGCATTCATTCCCACATGCCTCCTTGGCCTGCTGCAATGCTTCAGTGAAGCCCAATGTAAAGTGGAGGAGCAGCATCTCAACTTCTGATTGGGCACATTACAGCATTCTGGATTCAACATTGAGTTCAACTACTTTAGATCGTGATCTTTCTCCTCCAACTTGACCCCTTTTTAAGCCTTTTTTTTGTCCCAGTGCATCCGCACCCCCCCCCCCCCCCGCCCACAAGGCCATCTGTCACTTGTTCTTAAGTTTTGCACTGAGCACTAACCACTTTTCTCCTGTTAACATACTCTGCTATCTTACCTTTATGCCACTTTCTGCACCTTCTATAGTCCTTAACACTGTCATTAATACCTCTGCTGTCTTGTGCCATAAATATCTTTGTGCAATCTCTCATCATTGACCTTTTGTTGTGCTCCACCTGCTCCATCCCCTCTTAAACAGTATAAAATCCATCAAATTTCTCCCTCTCTTTGGGTGGAACTTTCACATTTGATGACTATATCAATGCAGGTGGGAAAAGCTTTCTATAGCCCACCAACTCCAGTGTCAAATTTTCTGGCCATATTTTTGACATTTAGTCAAAAAATATCAAAGAAGCAGGTCTGATGATATCATGCTTGCCAAAAACATCAAAGGACACCCCGATGTCAAAAAGATAATAATAGAAATAAAAAAACTCCCGTCTTCGCACCATGGAATCCCCCCCCCCCCCCCCCCCACTTGAAAACAGAACTCCCTCTCAAATAGGGAAATCCTGCAAGCATGAAAGCTATTTTGCGACTCGCCTTTGATTGTCTGTACCCACCATCAAAACCTGCCCCCCTCTCCCCCACTGACCTCCACTTTAGCTCTGAAGAAGTCATATGGATTCAAACATTAACTCTGCATCTCTCTCCACAGTTGCTGCCAGATTTATTGGGTTTACTCAGGATTTACTGTTGTTACCTCACACTCCATCCTGGTTTGGAAATATATCACTATCCCTTCATGGTGCTGGGTGAAAATCCTGGGACAACAACGTAAAGGTATCTTCACCAATATGGTGGCTCACCACCACCATCTTAGCAGTACTTTGTAATGGGCAATAAACGTTCGCCTTGCCAGTGATGCCACATCTTGTGAATGAATGAGACATCTTTCTTCCTATTCTTCCTACTCACCTTCTCACACATTTTTACTTGTACTAATAATGGAATTCACACTCTGTTAACAAAAAGAACTGGTATTACAATAAAGGCATTTTTAAGAAGTGTTTCCCTAAAGGACATTAGTGAACTAGGTGGGTTTTATGACAATTGACAATGGTTTTGTGGTTACCATTAGAATAGCTTTTAATTCCAGCTTTATTATGAATTGAATTTAAATTCCACCAGCTTCCATGGTGAGATTTGAAACCATGTCCCCAGAGAATTAACTGGGGCCTTTAGATTATTAGTCCAGTGACAGTATCGCTACTCTACTGCTTCCCTCAATTGCCACAGATATGTCAGTAAAAGCTTTATTAATGCATAGCTTTTCAAAAAATTGAAAACTGTCAACTTTATAGGGGCAAAAAAATACTTCTTTGATTTATGTGCAGCAGACTTTTAACAATTGCTGCATTTGAGACGTCCAGGTCTTTGGTGTGTCAGCATTGCTGAGTATGTGAAAAATGTGCAGGGAAGATATTACATTTACTTAAAGCAAGGGTGCGCCCAGGGAGAGGGACTGTTTTATTTCTCTGATTGGCTCTGATATGTAGCCATCAGCCCAGAGACTCTCAGCTCAAGTTTGATTTTCACAGCTAGTCTCATGGTGCCTTCATTCAATGGCTGTCCCCTGAGCACCAGTTAATTGAAAAGGGTAAAGAATGAGGACCAGAAACTTTGACACCTTTGTGCCAACCAAAGAAAGAAGCAGTTGACTAATACAACAAAGCTTTAACTACACATTATTTGTCTTGAAATATCAGGGGCAATTTTCTCACCTCACCTGTCACAGTTCACGCCGATCTCAGAAAGTAGCGCGTGAGCCTAAAAATTGGCTTTGTGCCCGACGCCAAACACTTTGCAATCTTCCCGGTCTCTTTCTACTGGCATGAACCAGAATGAGCACAAGGCCAATTTGTACAAGATTATGCTCCCTTCTGAATGTTCCCATCTTTCCGGCAGGAAGTCACGCGGCTGCAAATCACTACTGGATGTAACTCATACAAGACGGTGGCTGCTGAGATGGTGATCAGTTCCATTAATCTCCACAGGTGATTATAGTTCACCTTTTGCATTATATCTCTTTCTTTTGCATTGCATCTCTTCCTTTGAAGTATCTCTAGCTGAAAATTGTGTAAGAAGTCTCACAACACCAGGTTAAAGTCCAACAGGTTTATTTGGTAGCACAAGCCACTAGCTTTCGGAGTGCTGCTCCTTCATCAGATAAGTGGGAGTTCTGTTCACAAACAGGGCATATAAAGACACAAACTCAATTTACAAAATAATGGTTGGAATGCGAGTCTTTACAGGTAATCAAGTCTTAAAGGTACAGACAATGTGAGTGGAGAGAGGGTTAAGCACAGGTTAAAGAGATGTGTATTATCTCCAGCCAGGACAGTTAGTGAGATTTTGCAAGCCCAGGCAAGTTGTGGGGGTTACAGATAGTGTGACATGAACCCAAGAACCCATGAACCCAATCACATGAGGATGGCCTCAACCGGGACCTTGGGTTCATGTCACACTATCTGTATGTAACCCCCTGATGATAACTATATGCTCTGACCAGCTGAGTTAAGTAAAGCTGTACCTGGGATGTGCTTGATGCTATAAGGGGCTACTATGTAAATGTTCAATTAACAGGATCCTAAGTTCTTAGCGGTTGGTGTTGAGCTAGGCTAAACTTCCTATTTACCAATAAATGTCAGTAGAGGTGTGAATGAAAAGGATTAGTGTATGCAGTTGCAATCTAGAGTAATAACCTATTAATAATAACGCGGTGCCTCCTAAAAGGGTAAGTATGTAAACCTTATAATAAGAAAAGGTTCAGGACAACCATGCAAAAGGAATAACAAAAATAAATTTATTTTCTTGCATTGTTGCGTCTCATAAAACAGGTAAAGAGTCCCAAACTAAAGATTTTTCAATTAAACAGTTTCAACCCTGAGGAATGTTCAAAATATTGCCAAGCGCTTGGATTTATAAACGTTGGGGCCCATACGTTGGTGCACATATGAAGCAAACACGCCCTCAACACACTGCTGATACCGTTCAGTGTCTGATAGTATAGTCTCCAGTTACTCACGCAACCACAACACACACAGTCCAGAAGGGTCTGCGAGCGGGAAGATGATGCAGCAGGAAAGAAAATGCAGCAAGCTGTCCGTGTAGTGACGCAGGTCCAGTGCGCTGAAGTCTGTCCTCCTCGGCAGTGCTACTTAGCAAGTTAGCTTCAGCTAATCCTCGTTCTCTCCGTCTTCTCAGTGAAAACTACGCCCGGTGTTTATAGCTGACTGTCCCTCACCGGCAGTTTCTAGCAGAAACGTCCACGCTTGAGAGTACAAGACGATGCGCTTTACACTTTTTCTCAACAGTAATGAAAATAACAAACAGGACTAAACCTTGCTGCCTTTCACTTCAAACTGGAAAAAATGAGTTACTAAACTGCGACAAACACGAGCTTTAACTGCACAGTAATATTTGTGCCCATACTGTGAAGTATGTTAGTCTACAAATATTATTTGCCTCGACATTAAAACTGGGTTTTTACCACATGGAAACAGCTCCTCTTTCCCACGTGTGTCTCCCCACTGCAGCTTCCTCTGCCTCCCGCCATTCTTTTTCCCTCCCCCTAAGTAATCTGATTGGCTTAAAGTGCAGCTCTCTAGAAAACGGATTGGCTTAGCTTACATCACTCAAACAAACAGTATCTGTTCACGATATTTGGCCCAGTAAACAGGATATTGAAACTCACAAGAAAACAAAGAACAATGGTAAATGTCTTTTCCATTAAATTTACCCATATTTCAACAAAACACTCTTTTCATTTTTCTTTCATTTATCCTTTTTTTTTCAGGCCCCTACATGTAACCCCCACGACTTGTCTGGGCTTGCAAAGTCTCACCAACTGTCCTGGCTGGAGACAATACACAGCTCTTTAACCTGTGCTTAACCCTCTCTCCACTCACAGTGTCTGTACCTTTAAGATTTGATTACTTGTAAAGACTCGCATTCCAACTATCATTTTGTAAATTGAGTTTGTATCTTTATATGCCCTGTTTGTGAACAGAACTCCCACTTACCTGGTGAAGGAGCAGCGCTCCGAAAGCTAGTGGCTTGTGCTACCAAATGAACCTGTTGGACTTTAACCTGGTGTTGTGAGACTTCTTACTGTGCTTACCCCAGTCCAACGCCAGCATCTCCACATCATGAAAAAGGTGACATTCTGTGCTCTCTGAACAAGTTGGTCAAGTGTAATACACATAGGAATTTCAGCAAATAGATACTTTACAGTCTCAGCCAGTTTTTGCCTGTGAGTTCTTTTTAAAAAAACACATGTCCTACTTAAAAGTTCAATATGTCCGTAAGTCGTAACAACTGTGAGTTTCGTGGTCACTGATATTTCATTGGATTGACCTTGTGGGACATTTCTGGCTTAGCGGTGAGCTCTTTTTTTGACCTGAATTGAACCAAACATCATAAGTATGCCAAAGATTAGTGGGTCAAGATTGCAAAGGGCTATAGCCAAAATGTAAAGGATTTGGCCACTGAAATGGTTGTGGCTATCAAGGAGGTTTTCTTTTGTCTTTTTCAGAGGCTCATGGAATGATTTGATAAAACACAAAATATAACATTGTAAATGAAGAGGCATTAAAGAAAAAATTATCGCCAAACAATGAAATGGTACAACACCCAAACCCCTGTTTAGTTCCTGGCAAAGGGAAGCTGGTCTGTGATGAAGGCATTTGGACTTTAGTGCAGTAGTGTCGGCAGCAAATAGAGGCCAGGATCAATCCTGCCCACAGCAAGAACATGTTCTGAAAGCAGGCCCAGGAGAAGGTATCATCGGAAGACTCCTTGACCCTACCATTTCTCAAACATATGGCTCACAAATGGATGTGTTAAAGAGGTCAACATCTACCATGCCAATTTAAATTTTACATCTCTCTCTTTGGAGAATGCATCATTGCAGTGGCATCTGACAATTATGCTATGAAAACATTCGTCATGCTGAGGTGAGACTCATTTTCACATGTCCAACTTTAGGGACTTTCTGTTCTTAGGTTCCAAATAAACATCACTTAATCAAGAAAGCACACTATAAAATAATAGATTAACTTCCTTTTTATAAAAGTACAAATGAAATTTAATAGCTAACAATCAGTAATAGAAATGTGTGGTAATAATTAAAAGATAGAAAAATGTCTCTGATTCATTAATACTTTGCTTAGATCCTATCCACTTGAGTTTAATTGGATCTAAGAGTTATTTCATGGACCCTAAGTCAGTTCTGCTCCTGAGTTGCCAGCAATAGCAATTTTGGAGATTCCATTGGTAAAGTTCAAGCCTGCAATTGCATTTTTATATATATAGGACTCAACCTTTTATTCTGAACAGTTTGACACTTCAATAAAAATAATGTACATTGGATTCTAATTGTAATGCCTTAAACTACCAAGTTAAATCAGTCCAACCTTAACAAATGAACCTTGCAGTGGGCTCAAACTGCCAGTGCAAGTATGGTTTCCCAGCGCAGAATTACTCATGTCCCCCAGCCCCCACTCTGCACACATCCAAGATATACCCCGATATGCAGTGCATGTTGATCAGGAAATGCCTCTGATATTGGATACTCTGGTGGTTTAGGTTATATATTTCAGAGTTCATGCCAACAGTCAAGGCCCACAGGCTTTCATGGCCAGCTGTCATGTGCTGCATGTTGCTTTGAAAAGGGGTCTCAATGTCTTGATGTCCAGGAAGACTCAGTCAGGGCACAGTATCAGGAGAGGATGCCACTGAGGAATTAGAAGGAATACCATTAAGAAGATTGGTGCCTCAAGCATTAATCTCAGATGCCTTCTAAACAGTGCCACAACTGCAGTATCTTTTGAAGGGGCAAAACACTTCACGTCAAGTAACTGTGCCCAAACCATTTTGTTAGGAAACCCAAAGCACGGTAGAAGTGCAGGATTTTCTCCTCTTTAAAACAGTGAAAACTAGCTCTAGGATGATCCTTTGTCAGAGCTGAGTGAATTATCTGGTGAAGACACCATAATACCTTTTTTATTTTAACTATTGCTTCACGGCGTTGGTTGTGAATCTTTTGAGACGGATATAGAAAATGTCCACGTCTCAGATTTACACTGCTGACTTAAATTCATTATCCTGAAGGTAATGTATGTTCAGCATTTGACCTGCCCTCATGCATAACACAGCACCTTTCTAAGCTAAACATTATTTGCTTGTCACAGCCCAACCTCAAGCTTCTGTTATATTGTAAAAAATAATAAATAAGATTCTACACAAACCTCTTAAGGGCATGTATTTGTTTTATTGTGTTGTGTGTGGATGTTGGCAGATGGAATTGGCACAGAGCTACCCACAGTGCTTCTGCTTTGTGACACCTGGCCTGTCACTCCTTTTTAAGTGATTCCCTTGTGGAAGGTATAACTGCTAGCTGGCTGCAGGATTTTACTGAAAATCTGCAGATTTTTGATGGACGTAGACCTCCATGACCTGTGCATTCTAAGGACGTGCATGTCATCAGCCATTTCCAAGACAGTGGTGTTATTTGATTTGAGGTATCTCATTCCATGTCTGGTGCACTTTTCTTGCTGACCCTGTTGATGCAGCTTGAACAGTTAGTGATATGAGAATGGTACCTAGTTCACAGTGATTGACATAATAGGCAGAAAAGTATAGGCTTCTGATTGCAGTCAATGGCCTTTTGGGAAGAAAGAAAGGAATAAATTGGTTGGCTGTGTTACAGTTCGCATTTTCCTGCAGCAATTTTGTTTTCATGAGGACAAAGCAATTTTTATAAACAGATCAAGGCTCTTATGATTTAAAAGCTGTGTCCTTACACATGCCTTGTACAGGTAAACTGTCAAGGATTAATTAATTACCCTGTAACGTGTGTTCAGTATTTAAAATGGTAAATCTCATCTAAGGTTTTCTATTCCTCACAAACAGCAGTGAAGAAAAGCGAAACATAATAACCCACACCTAATGTAGAAATGGAGAACTATATGGTCAAGCATAATTACTGGTCAGTTAATTCATGGAAACCAAACTGTAATATATAATCAGGGCCTAGTTTGAAGGCTGATTAAATTGGCTATCCTAAATTAAAGAATTGGGCACACTAAAATCAAACACAGGGGCAGGTCAGACTTGACTAAGGTCAAACATACAAAGACACAGAAACATGTCAGGACCTGTCCCATCGATCACCCATCAAAGGTCATTGCACTCTACTGAGGCCCAGCAGGAGACCATCACACCCCATTGGAATGCACCAGCCTATTGTTAGAAGCCCAGATCGGGCAGGACTTTCTGTCACCTAGAGTTCCTGCAGTTACCTTGTAGGCAACAGGTTACATGTAAGCCACACCATGGAGATGGGCACCTGGGGGCAGGCCCCAGTGTCCAGTCAGGCAGACATCAAGTAACCCACTGGGTATTAGGACTCCTTCCTGAGACTGGAAGCCAGAGAAGTTCCTGGAAAGGCAGGGAGGGAGGAGCATAAACAGATCTCAGACACACCAGCAGCGAAGACTCAATGAGGGAGGCGACCTTAGCCATCTGGAAGACTGACCAGAGAAGGAAGGAAGGAAGAAGCTGCCATCGAGACTCATCTTCGTGACGACGGACCAGAGGGACACAAAGAATCGGGCCTGCAGTTTAACCAAACCATCTTTGCAGGTAGTACACTTAGAACATAGAACATAGAACATTACAGCGCAGAACAGGCCCTTCGGCCCACGATGTTGCACCGACCAGTTAAAAAAAAACTGTGACCCTCCAACCTAAACCAATTTCTTTTCGTCCATGAACCTATCTACGGATCTCTTAAACGCCCCCAAACTAGGCGCATTTACTACTGATGCTGGCAGGGCATTCCAATCCCTCACCACCCTCTGGGTAAAGAACCTACCCCTGACATCGGTTCTATAACTACCCCCCCTCAATTTAAAGCCATGCCCCCTCGTGCTGGATTTCTCCATCAGAGGAAAAAGGCTATCACTATCCACCCTATCTAAACCTCTAATCATCTTATATGTTTCAATAAGATCCCCTCTTAGCCGCCGCCTTTCCAGCGAAAACAATCCCAAATCCCTCAGCCTCTCCTCATAGGATCTCCCCTCCATACCAGGCAACATCCTGGTAAACCTCCTCTGCACCCTCTCCAAAGCCTCCACATCCTTCCTGTAATGTGGGGTATTCTCTTGTTTTATGTGGGTAATGTAAGGGTTAATGGTATTATTATTAATAAACTTATTGAACCTTTACTTGTATTTGTCCTTTGTCCATCTTGCACCTGGGTAAAAGTAAAGCAAGTAAACTGGTCGGAAGTATCTGAGGTTTTACGGGTATAACAAAACTATACAGTAAGATTCAGAAAATAGTGCACTGTCAACCAATAGGGTGTTAAAATACCCAATACAGAATGCAATATTTAGGGGATACTTGAGTCTAATCCGACCCCAAAAACGTAACTATATATGTGACACGCCCAACCCACTTCCAACAATGCACAGCCAACGAAAAGGAAAGAAAAAAGCCAAGAAGGCCCAGGAGACAAGAAGACAACAAGCCAAAATATAAGGGCAAGGCATCACAAGGGTTGGACATGAGCCGAAAGAAAAGTGGCAAAGCACGAAGAAAAGGGGACATGTCCTCTCTCTGTCCAACCCCAAAACCTACCAGCAGGTTCAGGTTTGGCCTCCATTTGACTTGCACATACAGAGTAAACTCGAACAGGGTATATAACATCCACGTAATCTGGATCTGCCTCATTCCAGCCATGATGTGGAGATGCCGGCGTTGGACTGGGGTAAACACAGTAAGAGTTTTAGCAACACCAGGTTAAAATCCAGCAGGTTTATTTGGTAGCAAATGCCATTAGCTTTCGGAGCGCTGCTCCTTCGTCAGATGGAGTGGAAATTTCTACTCCATCTGACGAAGGAGCAGCGCTCCGTAAGCTAATGGCATTTGCTACCAAATAAACCTGCAGAATCTGATAAGCAATAAGACTTTTGGACGAAGTGGCCCAGGGCAGGTTTCTCTGTTGATTAATTCTCCTGATACAGGAGATAGCCCAAAAACAGCCCAAATAGTCCTTGCTGGTGTTATGCTGCACGTGAATCTCTGACAGCAAACACTCTCACAAGCATTACTGTTTATTCCTCTTTTCTTCAAATATTTATCTTGCTTCCTTTAAATGTCATCTATACTATTCATCTTAACTATTCTCTTTAGTCGTGGGTTTCATATTTTAACTAGCCTCTGGGTAAAGAGGTTTATCCTAAATTCTGTTTTGGATTGTAATGTGAATCTCAGTTTCTGCCACAACTAAAGACTTATGAAAATATTGTAATATTCAAACAGTCCCAAAGTCTTTGTCAATACCTTAAAAGTTGTCAAATTTCTATGATTTATGCACAATATGGCACATTTGGTGCAACTATTGCAAGAAATGCTGATTGAGCATGTTCTCAAATTGTACCTGTGCCATGACCATGGACTGAATTTTCAATCATAGTACCGGATGTGTCTGATGTGGACAGGCCTGGAAAATCGGGCATTGGAAGGTGTCACTGGTTCCTGGCACCTCACAGATCTGTTCAAATTTTCAGAGGAAGGGCTGGGTTGGGGAAGTGGCATCTTGCACACCACCAATTAATACTTGTTAAGCTTGTTGTAGAGCTCATTACAGGAATGGAAAACAACGGCTGGACATTTTCAAATGGCCAAAAGGGTAAATGGAGGGTCAGGAATATGTTTGAGCGTAGCGGTTGGTAGAGAATGGGAGTCATTAGCACTCATAACTGCAGTGTGAAACAGTTGTGAAAAGGGCAGAATGAAACTCAGTTGCTCATGCAGTGGCACAGAGTTGTCATCGCCAGAGCTGAGAAGTTTAATTGTGTGAGGAGAGAGAGCTTGAACTTTTGAGAAGAATGTGAGGCTGCTAACAGTGACCATGCCTGATGGGGCTGACACATTGCCGCTCTCCTGCCCAGCACAGCCTCAATCAGGGCTTCAGGAGAGGCAGCAGGAAAATATGGGGTGACCATTAGATGGCTGCCCAAACCGCTGCTGGCCCTCTGCTCTTCCATTTGCATCCACAAGATGCACTGCAGGAACTCACCAAGGCTCCTTGAACAGCACCTTCCAAACCTCAACCTTATGATAAGGGGTAGCAAATTTAACACAGAGTTGAAGAGAAACTACTTCTCTGAAAGGGTTGTGAATCTCTGGAATTCGCTACCCCAAAGTGTGGTGGATGCTGGGACAGTGAGTAAATTTAAAGAGCAGTTACATTGATTTTTAATTGGTAATGGGTTGAAAGGTTATAGGGAGAAGGTAGGAAAATGGGGATGAAAAACATATCAGCCATGATCGAATGGCAGAGCAGACTCGATGGGCCAAATGGCCTAATTCTGCTCCTATATCTTATGAACTTATCTTATGAACTCAACCTCTACCATCTAGAAGGACAAGAACAGCAGACACATGGGAACACCACCACCAGGAAGTTCCCCTCCAAGGCACTCACTATCCTGACTTGTAAATACATCGACTTTCTTTCAATGTTGCTGGATTTAAAACCTGGAACTCCCTCCCTAACAGCACTGTAGGTGTACCTACACCTCAGGAACTATGACGATTCAAGAAGGCAGCTCACCACCACCACCTTCTAAAAGGCAAATAGGGATGGGCAATGAATGCTGGCCTAGCCAGCAATGCCCACATCCCTTGAATGAATTTTTTAAAATTGCAAAGGCAATAGCAAACCCAATCTCAGTTGTTGTTTACAGCATGGAAACAGGCCCTTCAGCCCAACTTGTCTATGCTGTCCCTTTTTTAACCCCTAAGCTAGTTCCAATTGCCCATATCCCTCAATACCCATCTTACCCATGTAACTGTTCAAATGTTTTTTTAAAAATAAAATTGTACCCGCCTCTACTACTACCTCGGGCAACTTGTCCCAGACACTCACCACCCTCTGTGTGAAAAAATTGCCCCTCTGGACCCTTTTGTATCTCTCCCCTCTCCCTTAAACCTATGCCCTTTAGCTTTAGACTCCCCTACCTTTGGGAAAAGATATTGACTATCTAGCTGATCTATGCCCCTCATTATTTTATAGACCTCTATAAGATCACCCCTAAGTCTCCTACGCTTCAGGAAAAAAAGTCCCAGTCTATCCAGCATCTCCTTATAACTCAAACCATCTAGTCCTGGTAGCATCTTAGTAAATCTTTTTTGCATTCTTTCTAGTTTAATAATATCCTTTCTATAATAGGGTGACCAGAACTGTACACAGTATTTCAAGTGTGGCCTCACCAATGTCTTGTACAACTTCAACAAGACGTCCCAACTTTTGTATTCAATGTTCTGACCAATGAAACCTTCACCACTCTGTCCACCTGTGACTCCACTTTCATAGAATCATAGAAACCCTACAGTACAGAAAGAGGCCATTCAGCCCATCGAGTCTGCACCGACCACAATCCCACCCAGGCCCTACCCCCATATCCTGACATATTTACCCACTAATCCCTCTAACCTACGCATCTCAAGGAACTTTCAAGGAACTATGAACCTGTACCCCTAGATATCTTTGTTCTATAATTCTCCAAATGCCCTACCATGAACTGAGTAAGTCCTGCCCTGATTTGATCAACCAAAATGCATCACCTCGCATTTATCTAAACTAAACTCCATCTGCCATTCGTCAGCCCACTGGCCCAATTGATCAAGATCCCTTTGCAATCCTAGATAACCTTCTTCACTGTCCATTATGCCACCAATCTTGGTGTCATCTGCAAACTTACTAACCATGCCTACTAAATTCTCATCCAAGTCATTAATATAAATGACAAATAACAGTGGACCCAGCACAATTCCCAGAGGCACCCTGCTGGTCACAGGCCTCCACTTTGAAAAACAATCCTCTACAACTACCTCTGTCTTCTGTCATCAAGCCAATTTTGTATCCATTTGGCTACGTCACCCTGGATCCCGTGAGATTTAACCTTATGCACTAACCTACCATTGGTACCTTGTCAAAGGCCTTGCTAAAGTCCATGTAGACAATATCAACTGCACTGCCCTCATCTACCTCCTTGGCTACCCCTTCAAAAAACTCAATCAAATTTGTGAGACATGATTTTCCACAAGCTGCCAGTCGCTAATCAGTCCTTGCGTCTCTAAATGCCTGTAGATCCTGTCTCTCAAAATACCTTCTGACAACTTACCCACTACAGATGTGAGGCTCACCGGTCTGTAGTTCCCAGGCTTTTCCCTGAAGCCCTTCTTAAACAAAGGCATAACATTTCCCACCCTCCAATCTTCAGGCACCCCATCTGTGACTACGGATGATTTATTTATCTCTGCTAGGGGACCTGCAATTTACTCCCTAGCCTCCCACAGGTTTTTAGGTGTCCAGATCACCAACAACCTGTCCTGGTCTCCCCCATGCCGACACAATAGTTAAGAAAGCCCACCAACGCCTCTACTTTCTCAGAAGACTAAGGAAATTTGGCATGTCAGCTATGACTCTCACCAACTTTTACAGATGTACCATAGAAAGCATTCTTTCTGGTTGTATCACAGCTTGGAAAGGCTCCCGCTCTGCCCAAGACCGCAAGGAACTACAAAAGGTCGTGAATGTAGCCCAATCTATCACTCAAACCAGCCTCCCATCTATTGACTCTGTCTACACTTCCCGTTGCCTCGGCAAAGCAGCCAGCATAATTAAGAACCCCACGCACTCCGGACATTCTCTCTTCCACCTTCTTCCTTCGGGAAAAAGATACAAAAGTCTGAGGTCACGTACCAACCGACTCAAGAACAGCTTCTTCCCTGCTGCCATCAGACTTTTGAATTGGCCCAACTTGCATTAAGTTGATCTTTCTCTACACCCTAGCTATGACTGTAACACTACATTCTGCACTCCCTCGTTTCCTTCGCTATGAACGCTGTGTTTTGTCTGTATAGCGCGCAAGAAACAATACTTTTCACTGTATGTTAATACATGTGACAATAATAAATCAAATCAAAATCAAATCAAATCAAATCACAATGTCCTGGGATACACTTCATCAGGTCCCGGGGACTTATCTACCTTGATGAGCTTTAAGACTTCCAGCACCTCCTTCTCTGATACAAAGATAGGTGGAGGGGCAGGTAGTATTGAGGAGGTGGGGAGGCTGCAGAAAGATTTAGACAGTTTAGGAGAGTGGTCCAAGAAGTGGCTGATGAAATTCAACGTGGGCAAGTGCGAGGTCTTGCACTTTGGAAAAAAGAATAGAGGCATGGACTATTTTCTAAACGGTGACAAAATTCATAATGCTAAAGTGCAAAGGGACTTGGGAGTCCTAGTCCAGGATTCTCTAAAGGTAAACTTGCAGGTTGAGTCCGTAATTAAGAAAGCAAATGTAATGTTGTCATTTATCTCAAGAGGCTTGGAATACAAAAGCAGGGATGTACTTCTGAGGCTTTATAAAGCACTGGTTAGGCCCCATTTGGAGTACTGTGAGCAATTTTGGGCCCCACACCTCAGGAAGGACATACTGGCACTGGAGCGGGTCCAGCGGAGATTCACACGGATGATCCCAGGAATGGTAGGCCTGACATACGATGAACGTCTGAGGATCGTGGGATTATATTCATTGGAGTTTAGGAGGTTGAGGGGAGATCTAATAGAAACTTACAAGATAATGAACGGCTTAGATAGGATGGACGTAGGGAAGTTGTTTCCATTAGCAGGGGAGACTAGGACGCGGGGGCACAGCCTTAGAATAAAAGGGAGTCACTTTAGAACAGAGATGAGGAGAAATTTCTTCAGCCAGAGAGTGGTAGGTCTGTGGAATTCATTGCCACAGAGGGCTGTGGAGGCCGAGACGTTGAGTGTCTTCAAGACAGAAATTGATAAATTCTTGATTTCTCGAGGAATTAAGGGCTATGGGGAGAGAGCGGGTAAATGGAGTTGAAATCAACCATGATTGAATGGTGGAGTGGACTCGATGGGCCGAATGGCCTTACTTCCGCTCCTATGTCTTATGGTCTTATGGTCTTATATGTACACTCTTCAAGACATCACTATTTATTTCATCAAGCTCCCTAAGATCCATGCTTTTCTCAACAGTGAGTACGGATGAGAAATATTCATTTAGGATCTCACCCATCTCTTGTGGATCCGCACATAGATGACCTTGTTGATCCTTAAGAGATCTGACTCTCTCTCTAGTTACTCTTTTGCCCTTTATGTATTTGTAGAAGCTCTTTGGATTCTTCTTTGCCTTATCTGCTAAAACAATCTCATGTCCCCTTTTTGCCCTCCTGATTTCTCTCTTAACTCTACTCCTATACCCTTTATACTCTTCAAGGGATCCACTTGATCCCAGCTGCTTATGCATGTCATGTGTCTCCTCCTTCTTCTTGACCAAGGCCTCAATATCCTGAGTCATCCAGGCTTCCCTACTTCTACCAACCTTGCTCTTCACTCTAAGAGGAATGTGCTTACCCTGAACCCTGGTTAACACACTTTTGAAAGCCTCCCACTTATCAGAAGTCCCTTTGCCTTCCCACAGACTCCCCCAATTAACTGTTGAAAGTTTCTGCCTGATACCATCAAAATTGGCCTTGCCCCAATCTAGAATTTTAACTTTTGGGCCAGACCTATCATTCTCCATAGCTATCTTAAAACTAATGGAATTATGGTCACTGGTCCCAAAGTGATCCCTCACTGACACTTCTGTCACCTGCCCTTTCTTATTTCCCAAGAGGAGGTCAAGTTTTGCCCCCTCTCTAGTCGGGCCATCCACATACTGAATGAGAAATTCCTCTTGAATACAGTCAACAAATTTCTCTCCATCCAAGCCTCTAATACTATGGCAGTCCCAGTCAATGTTGGGAAAGCTAGAATCCCCTACTATTACTACCCTATTTTTCTTGGAGCTATCTGTAATCTCCTTACATATTTGCTCCTCAATTTCCCGTCTATAGTACAACCCTATCAAAGTGATTTCCCCCTTCTTATTTCTCAGTTCTACCCATATAGACTCAGTGGATGAACCCTCAGATATATCCCCTCTCAGTACTGCCGTGATGTTTTCCTTAATCAAAAGTGCAACTCCCTCTCCTTCTCTTAGCCATGTTTCAATAATTGCTATAATACCCCAGTCCCATGTACCCATCCATGCCCTGAGTTCATCTACCTTGCCCGTCAGGTCTCTTGCATTGAAATATATGCAGTTTAATCTGGACCTCTCTTGCTCTCTGTCTTGCTTTTGCCTGATCTGTCTAGCACTAGGATTACTGATACTGCCTTTACTATTTAATGTGCTCTCTGTAACTTCTGGGCTGGCCTCAACCTTCCCTTCTGTCTCCCTACTGCTTTGGATCCCACCCCTGCCAAACTAGTTTAAACCCTCCCGAGTGGCTCCAGCAAATCTCCCCACCAGGATATTAGCCCCCCACTCCCAGTTCAGGTGTAACCCATCTCTCTTGAACAGGTCACCCCTTTTTCAGAAGAGATCCCAATGATCCAAAAATCTAAATCCTTGCCCCCTGCACCAGCTCTCAAGCCACGCATTCATCTTCCTATTCCTACTCTCATTAGCACGTGGCACCAATAGTAGTCCAGAAATTAATACCTTTGAAGTCCTGCACTTTAGCCTTCTGCCTAACTCTCCATTTTTACACTTCAGTACCTCATTCCTTTTCCTACCTATGTTGTTGGTACCAATATGTACAACGGCTTCTGGCTGCTCCCCCTCCCCCTTAAGAATGTCCTGCAACCACTCAGAAACGTCCCTGACCCTGGTACCAGTGTTTCACTTATAAATTATCCCTCCATGTTGTGCTCCCACCTCTTGCCCATGATTCACACCCCTAATTGGATACCAAACCCATCTCCAGGCGAATTAATGGCTGCCACAATGAAAATTACATCACATTACTGCTGCTAAAATGGTGAGGGAGTGAGACCCAGAAATGTTTTGGGCATCAGGTTCCCGAAGTGGGAATGAAAATTCACCCCTACAGTCCAGGCCATTGCACATGTCCTTCCTGAATGAATCGACTCAGAATTGCAATTCCAGGAACCGTCATTGCCAGAATGACATTGCAACATAATATCACACCCATGAGGTGCCCTTGGAGGAACTTCTCCGGTGCCCAAATCTGATTTCAAAAAAACAATTCCATACACTTTTGAGATTCATGAAACATGATGAAGAATAAAGTCACTTACAGAATGCAGCACTGAAAGTGGAGTTATTGACTGTCAGTAATGGGGAACAATTGTTTTCAAGCTGTGTTGAAAAAAGTGATGATGGGGCTCAGCCATGCTGAATTGATGAATTTAGCTGTAAAATTTCAAAAATAACTGACTCTGTAGCATGGGAAAAACAAATTCAGACCTTGTATTAATTAGATGAATTGTTACTTTTCCTGACACATGGTCATGCTAACTATAAACATTTATTCAGGAAATTATAAAAGATTTATTCATTGTTTTCACAATGATGCAATCATTATTTATATAAAAGTACGAACAAGGAGCAGGAGTAGGCCATTCAGCCCCTCGAGCCTGCACCGCCATTCAGTAAGATCATGACTGATCTGATAATAACCTCAATCTGCATTGCACCTACACCTGATAACCCATCACACCCCCTAGCGTCCAAAGAATCTATCCAACTCTGCCTTTAAAATGTTTAAAGACTCTGCTTCCACAATCTTTTCAGGAAGAGAGTTCCAAAGACACAAGACTCTCTGAGTGAAAAACAAATCACCTCACCTCCAATTTAATGACCTCAGAGTCTGCACGGTCTCCCCGCGTCTGCATGGGTTTCCTCTGGTTTCCTCCCACATTCCAAAAGATGTTCTGCTTCGGTGCATTAGCCATGCTAAATTCTTACTCAGTGTACCCGAACAGGTGCCGGAGTGTGGTGACTAGGGGATTTTCACAGTAACTTTATTGCAGTGTTAATGTAAGCTTATTTGTGACACTAATAAATAAACTTAACTTAACTATATTTTTAAACAGTGATCCCTACTTTTAGATTCTCCCACAAGAGGAAACATCCTCTCCACATCCACCTGTCAAGACCCCTCAGGATCTTATCTGTTTCAATCAAGTCACCTCTTACTCTTCTTAGCATCCAACCTGCAAGGTTCCCTCAGGATCTTATATGTTTCAATGAGACCACACCTGTAGTACTATGTACTGTTTTGGTCCTCTTATTCAAAGAAGGATGTAATGACATTAGAGGCAGTTCAGAGGAGGTTCACTAGATCGACTTCAGAGATGAAGGGGGGTAGGTACAGAGGAGATGTCAGGGGTAAGTTTTTCACTCAGAGGGTGGTGGGTGAGTGGAATCGGCTGACGTCGGTGGTGGTGGAGGCAAACTCGTTGGGGTCTTTTAAGAGACTTCTGGATGAGTACATGGGATTTAATGGGATTGAGGGCTATAGATAGGCCTAGAGGTGGGGATGTGATCGGCGCAACTTGTGGGCCGAAGGGCCTGTTTGTGCTGTGGCTTTCTATGTTCTATGTTCTATGAAGTGTTTGTCTTATGAAACAAATGAACATAGAAACTAGAATCAGAAACTCCAGTGAAGATAATTCGAACCGACTTGGTCTCTCCTTATATGACAGACTTGCCATCCCAGGAATTAGCCTGGTAACCCTACACTGTACGCAATAGCTAGGACATGCTTCCTCAGATAAGGACACCAAAACCGCACACAATACTCCAGGTGTGTCTAATGAAGAGAGTTTGAGCAGTTTAGGCCTAAACTCTCCTGAGTTTAGAAGAATGAGAGGAGATCTAATTGAGGTATATAAGATGATAAAATGTATTGATAGAGTAGACGTAGAGTAAATGCTTCCTCTTGTGGGGCAACTTAGACCAAGAGGTTATAGTTTTAGAATAAGAGATGGCAGATTTAAAACAGGGATGAGGAGTAACTACTTCTCTCAAAGGGTGGCGAATCTGTGGAATTCACTACCCCAAAGTGCGGTGGATGCTGGGACATCGAGTAAATTTAAGAACAAAGAATAGTACAGCACAGGAACATGCCGTTCGGCCCTCCAAGCCTGCACCAAGCCTGCACCGCATGCATTGACGGAGTCCGTATCCTTCCATTCCCATCCTATTCATGTATTCGTCTAGATGCCCCTTAAATGCCGCTATCATACTTGCTCCCACCATCTCCCTGGGCAGCACGTTCCAGACATGCACCGCCCTCTGTGTAAAAAACTTGCCTCGCACATCTCCTCTAAACTTTTCCCCATGCACCTTAAACATATGCCTCCTTGTACTTGACTTTTCTACATAGGAAAGAGCATCTGACTATTCGTTCTGCCCATGCCACTCACAATCTTGTAAACCTCTATCAAGCCGCCCCTCAACCTCCATTGTTCCAGTGAGAACAAACAGAGTTTCCCCAACCTCTCCTCACAACTAATACCCTCCAGACCAGGCAACATTCCGGTAAACCTCTTCTGTACCCTCTCGAAAGCATCCACATGCTTCTGATAGTGTGCTGACCAGAATTGTACACATTATTCCAAATGAGGCCTAGCTAAGGTTCTGTACATGACCTGGCATGATTTGCCAATTTTTATACTCAATGCCCCGATGGATGAAGGCAAGCATGCCGTATGCCTTCTTGACTACCTTATCCACTGTGTTGCCACTTTCAGTGATCGATGGACATGTACACCCAGATCCCTCTGCCTGTCAATATTCCTAAGGGTTCTACCATTTACTGTATGATTCCTACATGCATTTGACCTTCCAAAATGCATTACCTCACATTTGTCCAGATTGAACTCCATCTGTCATTTCTACATCCACGTCTCCAACCGGTCTATATCTTGCTGTATCCTCTGACAATCCTCTTCACTATCCAAAAGGAGGAGATAGACAGATTTTTAATTCCTAATGGGTTGAAGGATTATGGCGGATGGGCAGGAAAGAGGAGTTGAGGCCGATATGAGATCAGCCATGATACACAGTCACAGATACAGGGACCCCTTCCCAGTGGAGCTCCCCAGGCAGTCCCTTCTTGGCACTACCCAGTGCCAGAGGGCAGTGATGGGGGAAATGCCAGGGGCAGTGCTAGGGTACTACCTGGGCATGTCCCTCTGCCCCAGGGGCTGTAATTAGCTGTGCACACCCAACGGGTTCCCTTAGCCTGATTCTCATTTTTAAATAGAATCATAGAAAAGAATCATAGAAACCCTACAGTACAGAAAGAGGCCATTCGGCCCATCGAGTCAATACCCGTTATAAACCTTGCCAAATTGATGGTGGAGTTCCCAATGTGGGGGAACATACGGCATGGAAGCCCTTTAATGAGGTGATCATTTATTTAAATTGGGTTCCTAACCTTTCTGGGCAGGAACCACGTCACATCACAGGCTGGGGTGGGGACAAATGGATTATGGGATCTTACTGGCGAGATTCGTGTTTTTTGGGTCTCACAATATTTTGCACCCATGCCACTGCTCACACTCGCAGTGATTGTGAGCCCAAAATCTTGGCCATAATCATATTGAATGGTAGAACAGGCTCAGAAAACTGAGTGGTCTGCTCCTGCTCTTAATCCATATGTCTGTGAATGGTAAGAACATTGGTTGTATGGTTAATAGTGAGGAGAAAAGCTGAAGACTGCAGGAGTAATAATAGAATGGTCAGGTGGGCAGTACAGTAACAACTAGAATTCGATCCAGAGCAGGGTGAGGTAACGCACTTAGGGAAGGCACACACGGCAAGTGAATACACAATAAATAAGGGAATCGCAGCGGGCGACACAGAAAATTCAGTGGACTGTTCAAAAGCTCGTTGAGGTCGGGGGGAATTTTTGGTCTTGGGGTGCGTTCCGCCTGAGAATCCCGCAACATGTGCTTGAGATGCACAGAATAATTTCTGTTATTGGCTGAGGCACAGAGTACAAGAGTCAGGCAATTATGCTGGAACTGTATAAAATACTCGTTAGACGGCAGTTAAAGTACCATATTATTCAGGTCATGACATTATAGGAAGGGTGTGAAAGTACAACAGAGAATACAATGGAGATTTGTAAGGATGTTGATCGGACTGGAGAATTTTAGTGAAAGGAAAGATTGGACAGGCTGAGTTTGTTTCCTTTGGAACAGAGGAGACTAAGGGGTGACTTAATAAAATTATGAGCAGCCTGAATAAAAAGCGGATGCGGAGAGCCTATTTCGCAAAGCAGAGTGCTCAATAACCAGGGGGAATGTAGATTTAATATAATTGGTAGAAGGATTAGAAGGGAGTTGAGAAGAACATTTTTTGTTCAGAGAATGGTGAGAGCCTGTAACTCATTGCCTGAAGGGTGATAGAGGCAGAAATCCTCATCACATTTAAAAAATATTTGATACGCGCCTGAAATTCAATAGCCTTCAGTTCCACAGGCCAAGAGCTGCTCAGCAGAATTAAGCTGGGTTGCTGGTTTTAAGCTGGCACTGTCATGATGGACCAAATGGCTTTTTTTTGTAGAGTAAATTTTCTGTGTTTTGATATTTCTAATTCCTTATTTCATTTATCATCAGGTTATTAGTTATATAAATGAGAATACTGGCCCAATTTTAAAGGTTTTAATTACTGTGAGACTATAAAAAGGCATAGAAAACAAGCAAAGACTATTTGGCCTAGCAAGTTTGCTCATTCCATAGATCAGCTACAATCTACCCCATTCCTGGCTTCTTTCTTGTTTATCCATGTGGTAGCGTGGCCCCTTTAAGGAACAATAGTTTGCAGGTCATGTGACCTGCCTAGAGCCTATTGCATAGAAGCGCGTGAACCTCACCCAATGGGGAGAAAACACGTGGGCTTCACAGAGTGAGTGGACCCTGAGCAAGAGACCTCAAGAGTCAAGGAGAGGAGACTTGTGTCATAGTTGCTGTGCCTGTATATAGTTATACTTTGTGTCTGTTAAGTAAATCGCCTGTATGATTAAAGCCTCCTCACTGATAACTCGCGGTATTACAATCCATATAATGAATAAAGCTAACAGATTCCTCCAAAATTCCCTGTGGGTAAACAGTAAAGCTTGCTCAATTGTACAACTGCATTGGCAGGCTGTTAAACATTAATGGTATTTTCTTGATTCTGGACAGGAAACATCAGGGCTGATAGTGCGAAGGGCTGAATGGCCTACTCTTGCTCCTAGTTTCCATGACATTGGGGTGAAGTATTATCAGAGTTCGACATCTAAGTTGTCCAAGGTGCCTGAGTGGCTTAGAAATGTGTAAAAACAGCAAGTGTGGCAGTCACAAAGAACTCTAGGAACATGCACAGATTTGTTGATTAGAACCACGAAAAATAATCAATTGATGATTGCGAGCAAATAAGAGAACATAAAAACAGAAAAACGTAAGAAATAGAAGCAGGAGCATACCTGGAGCCCCTTGAGCCTGTTCCTTCATTCAATATGATCATGGAGGATCTCAACTTCACTTTCCTGCTCCATAGGCCTTGGCTCCCCTATAGTTCAAGAATCTGTCTATCTCATCCTTGAATATATTCAATGTTTCATCCTCTCTGGAGTAGAGAATTCCATACAGCCCTTGGAGAGAAAAATGGCTCCCTCATCTTCATCTTATATGAGACACCCCTTCTGCTGAAAATGTGCCCCATTCTAGATTCCCTCACTGGATAAATATGGTACAGTTACAGGAAGAAGCCACCTCACTGACTTACGCAATGCATTGCCTGATATAGTGGCCTCCACGTTCGACTATTGGTACCTTTGTGATCTTGGATAAAATGGAGCCTGCTCATTGTCTCTGCGGCTGAAATGCACATGGTGGGATCCTCATCAAGGAGCGGTCAGCGGGGGCACCTCCAGAGGCTGCTGCACTTGTGTCATTGCAGGGACAACATTCTTCATTGGGTCCTGCTGCACAAATAGGCCTTAATTCAGCGAGGCCAAGGAAGTCGATGATGATGATGGTGCCCCTTGCATCCACTATCTCTGCAGCCACTTAGAAGCAAGCCATCTGACCCAGGGGACTTACCAAACTTTCTTTGCAGGAAGATATAGATGGACTGGTCAGGTGGATAGAACAGTGGCAAATGCAATTCAGTGTAGAAGATGATGCATTTGGGAAGGCTAACAAGGTAATGGAATACCCAATACATGGCAGGATACTGAGAAGTGTAAAGGAACAGAGGGACCTTGAAATGCATGTCCATAGATCCCAGATGATGGCTGGAAAGGCAGATGGCTATAAGGCAGCCAGGAAGTATACAGAACACTTTCCTTTATTAGGTGATGCATAGAATATAAGAGCTGAAAAGTTACATTGCAACAGCTGGAATGCTGCAGGCAGTTCCGGTCACTGACTATAGGGAAGATGTTATTGCACTGGAAAGGATACAAAGGAGATGTATAACATTGTTGCCTGGACTGGAAAATTTTAGTTATGAGCAAAGATTGGATAGGCTATGATTTCTTTCTCTGGAATAGAGGAGGCAGAGGGAAGAACTAATTGGAGTGTATAAGGTTATGAGGGGCCTTAATAGAGAGGATAGGGAAGCTCACTTCCCTTTGGTTGAGGGGTCCATTACCAGGAGTATATATTTAAAGTAAGAGAGGGTTCGAGGCAAAGGGTTTTCACTCCGAGGGGAGGGTGGGGATCTGGAATACACTGCTTTAAAAGGTGGTAGAGTCAGAAACCCCCAATTTTTAAAACAATACATAGAGGTATGCACTTGCCATAGTTTACAAACTATGAATCAAGTGCTAGAAAATGGGATTAGTTGAGCCGGCAACTCGTTGGCCAGTGTGGACACATGTTTTAGATTTCTATGTTTTTTGATTCGATAATCCCATGATTTTGTCTAGTAGTTTTTCACTAGTGATAATGATTGTTTTAAGTCCCTCCCTCCCTTTTTGTCCCCTGATTTTCTTCTCTTATTGGAATGCCTGAGCTATGTTCCAGTTGTCAAGGGTCCATTCCCAGTGGGTACTAAGAGCTTGCCAAGTTTAAAAATAGTTGGCTAAGTGGCCCTTACATTTCACTAGGATTATCCAGCTTGCCTCCTGCTGTCCTGCCGTTCTGCCTAAGTGCTCTGCTGGCTTTGGCATTCTCCCAGTTCCATCAGAAAACAAATGATGGCTCCACAGCTAAATGGAAGTCCTTCACTGAGGGTTTATGCTAAGAGAATCAGCCCCTAAGTTCCCTGCCACCATTAGTACAACACACGTATGTTAAGTGGTGAGAGCACCAGGACAGCATTGAAATGAGTTGGCCTTGCATTATCTTGCAGTTGATTTGTGCACTGACACATAGTCGACAGGAGAACAGCCAGGCTCCACCATACTCCCTGCAATACTTGTTTATCCTATAACACTTTATCCTCTTCATAATCAGTGGGGAAGATTTCTTCTGTCTTCCATGTGTAGAATGTAAACTCACTCATAAAGATCAGGCTTTCAATGTTTTCATGGTACCGAGTGCAATTCTCTCCCTGGGATATTTGTCAACTCTGTAAGAATTAATGGACACATCATTCACTGCTTTTGTAGAAAATATCTTCCACATATCCATCACTGTAGGAAGTATTTTTTACTCTCTAGTCTTACCTGAGGCTTTCTACATCACCACTACTGCAGCTAATGCAGGGTGGGATATTTTTCTTCTCACATCACTAAAATGACAATGGCTGAAATTGGTTACTACGTGTTCTCTCCGGTACACCTGTGCCCTGTCAGGGCCAAATGTAAAACTGGCCATGAAATCATTCCCTGTCCCTCCCTCTCCCCTGTACAAACCTTTCACATGTGGTAACACAATCATACTTGAATCTTTGCTGCTCATAATCCATTAGAAATAACTGTCTGCATCAATATTTTATAGATTTCCTGCCACTTTACAACTTGGATACTGTTTCCATATTTTTTCTTAAAAATAAAACATGTAAATCTGCTTGTTACAAGGGCTGACTGAGTACATTGATGACATATTTCATCCTGTGTACAGTCCTGGTCAGGAGCCTGTATTCTGATACATTTCACTGGTCATGAACCCAGCAACACCTGACCCACTCAACATCTAACACTGTGAAGACACCCTGCTCTTCTGCTGGCCTCGCTGACATTATAAGATGCTAGTGAATCTCCACCACATCCTCCTCTTGTCTTTGTTAATCTGGTGCGCGATATTCTAACTGTGGCACAACCAACACACAAAGTCAACATCACTTCCTCCCTCAAGTTGTCAATACTGCAATGTATAAAACACAGAAATTGATTTATTTTTTCATTGGTCTTTTCTGTCTGTGTTTTGACCTTTAAAGATTCATGTATCTGCACCCTTAGCCCGCGCTGTTGTTCCACAGTTAAAAATAGTACAGATATTCCAATAACGTAGAGATGCTGTTTTATGTGAGCCAGGACACAACCCTACCTCCTGAAAACAGGATCATATGCACAGTAGATATAGGCACACAGAAACATAGGACTTCGGAATAGGTTTAGGCCAATGACACTTCAAGCCTGCACCACCATTCGATAAGATCAAGGCCGATTTGGCTGTGGTCGCAACTCCACCTTCCTGTCTGCCCACCATTACACCCCCTGTAAATACCTTGACTTCCCTGCTTATCAAGTATGATCAAACTCAGCTTTATATAAGTTCAATGACTCAGCATCCACTGCTTCCTAGGGAACAGAACTCCACCGATGCACAAGTCTCTCAGAGAAAACATTTCTCCTCAATTCCATCTAAAAGGGAGACTCTGTTTCCCCTGGTTCAGTCCCCCCCACACCGGGAACCTCCAACCGGTATCCACTCCACCAAGCCCCCCCAAAATCTGATATCTTTCGATAAGATCATCTTTCATTCTTCTAAACTCCATTGGATACACACCCAACTTGTTTAACCTTTCTTCATAAGACAAGATCTTCACTCCAGGAATAAAGAACAATGAACAAAGAACAAAGAACAGTACAGCACAGGAAACAGGCCCTTCGGCCCTCCAAGCCTGTGCCGCTCCTTGGTCCAACTAGACCGATCGTTTGTATCCCTCCATTCCCAGGCTGCTCATGTGACTATCCAGGTAAGTCTTAAACGATGTCAGCGTGCCTGCCTCCACCACCCTACTTGGCAGCGCATTCCAGGCCCCCGCCACCCTCTGTGTAAAAAACGTCCCTCTGATATCTGAGTTATACTTCGCCCCTCTCACCTTGAGCCCGTGACCCCTCGTGATCATCACCTCCGACCTGGGAAAAAGCTTCCCACTGTTCACCCTATCTATACCCTTCATAATCTTGTACACCTCTATTAGATCTCCCCTCATTCTCCGTCTTTCCAGGGAGAACAACCCCAGTTTACCCAATCTCTCCTCATAGCTAAGACCCTCCATACCAGGCAACATCCTGGTAAACCTTCTCTGCACTCTCTCTAAAGCCTCCTCGTCCTTCTGGTAGTGCGGCGACCAGAACTGGATGCAGTACTCCAAATGTGGCCTAACCAGCGTTCCATACAGCTGCATCATCAGACTCCAGCTTTTATACTCTATACCCCGTCCTATAAAGGCAAGCATACCATATGCCTTCTTCACCACCTTCTCCACCTGTATTGCCACCTTCAAGGATTTGTGGACTTGCACACCTAGGTCCCTCTGTGTTTCTATACTCCTGATGACTCTGCCATTTATTGTATAACTCCTCCCTACATTATTTCTTCCAAAATGCATCACTTCGCATTTATCCGGATTGAACTCCATCTGCCACCTCTCCGCCCAATTTTCCAGCCTATCTATATCCTGCTGTATTGCCCGACAATGCTCTTCGCTATCCGCAAGTCCAAGAATGAGTGAAACCTTCTGTGAACTGATGCAGCCAGCAAAGCTGTTACGGGGCACTGAGCCCAATGGATCCGCTATGCTATCAGAGCAATGCTTGGCATCTGGCTGAATATGCAAAGCTTTGTAAATCTCCATTACCGTTGCTCCTTTGCTGGCAGGTCTAGATTCAAACAGCAATTGATCCTTTAGGGACCATTGCCAATTTAATTCTTTGGAACCGAGATGAAGATAGTACCTCAGAAATGGCTGTTTTTATTGGACATCAGGATAGGGAGGGGTCAGGCGGAAGAATCGGATGACTCTCTGAGCGAGACAGGCTCCACCACAATTCCAGCCCTCTGCTTCCATAATGCCAAATTCCACCCCATAAAATAGCAGAACTTCTGTCTGATTAACTCTTAGGTTAATCCTTTTTACACCTTAAATCACTTCACATTTTTCTGTATTGGGCTGCATCTTCCAGCTGTCTTCCTTCTGGAGTGGGCAAAGCGTGAACAGCAAGAGGAAAGTAAGATCAACCCATTACTGTCATTGCAGTGGCCCTCAAGTAAGAGAGGCCAGAGGTTAAGTGCAAGGAGCCTAGAACAGAGAGCAATGGGGCCAGGGGGAGCCTCAGAATCCGGGTAAAGGGCATCAGTTGTTCGCCTTCCATAAATGTGGAATTGGGAGGAGTATTCCTGCTCAAAATTTCACAACTTTACCTTTCAGGCTGCAGGCACTCCCCAGGCCAGGCTTCACTAAACACAGCCAGCAAACTAATCTGGGAGTGGGGGCTTCTGATACGCCTGACTCCCCTCATTTGCTTGTGAAAAAGATCTGATGTCTATTTCTGGTGAGGGCCTTGGACGCCTGTTACTTTGATCCTGTACCTTATAGTTCAATCCATCAAGTCCCAGTAGCATCCTAATAAATCTTTTCTGCACTCTTTCTAGTTTAATAGTATCCTTTCTATAATAGGGTGACCAGAATTGCACACAGTATTCCAAGTGTGGCCTTATCAATGTCTTGTACAACTTTAACAAGACGTTCCAACTCCTGTATTCAATGTTCTGACCAATGAAACCAAGCATGCTGAATGCCTTCTTCACCACTCTGCCCATCTGTGACTCCATTTTCAAGGAGCTATGAACATGTACCCCTAGATCTCTTTGTTCTGTAACTCTCCCCAATGCCCTCCCATTAACTGAGTAAGTCCTGCCCTGGTTCAATCTACCAAAATGCATCACCTCGCATTTGTCTAAATTAAACTCCATCTGCCATTCGTCAGCCCACTGGCCCAATTGATCAAGATCCCCCAGTCACTGTTGTATAAGATCATTGAGGATCTGTCGTCCAAGAGAACTAATGACATTTCATTCTTTTTTGCCAGACATGGCTTCGGGAGAGTTATAATCCAGGTTAGAAACTGCAGGATGTTTTATGAAGTCAGCCGAGATCACAAGTTTTGTACTTTGAATTTTGGTGCAGGTAAGCATAAGATGTTTCACTCCAGGTATGATTCAAATGACCCACTAGGGAGCTTTTATCAAACAAACTTTAGCTAAGAATACAGTTAACATATAATAAGGAAATTAGCTTTTACCAATTACAAAAAAAAACACAACTACAACATTGTATAAACCTTAACAGCTAAGAATCTGTTCCAACACAAACATTCTTACAAACACACTCCCTGTTTTCAGTTTAGCACCTAAAATAAGTATGCTCACGTGATGCTGGATTTTGCAGCTTTCCAACCCCTGCTGTGGTTCACTCCTTTGGATGTTGAGTTGAAAATGCTGAGGCCTTCGACCCTGGAACTCTCAGCACACTTCAAGAGACAGAGGCACTCCTTGCCTTTAGTTACTAACTAACCAGCTACCAAAAGCTAAATTTCCAATACCAGGGAGTCAGAAACACACTGCTTGCAGCCTGGAGTCCAAACAGCTTCTGCCTAGCCAGCAGTCAGCAGAATTTCCATTACCAGGGAGAAAGATACAAACACTTTTCATTCTGGAGTCCAACAGCTTCTGCCCAAACTGAAAGTAAAGGACTCTGGATTTTCTCCAAAGTACCACCTGACCCTGACCTGTCAATCAACCTTCCCCCAACAATTCAAAAGGGCCAAAAAAAACTCCAGGACATTGCACTAGGCCAAAAATAAACAAAATGCATATTATATGGCTTTTCAACAATAAAATGACATCTGCTCAGACATCCTGGTGTCACAATAAAAAAAGGCTGCTTAGAACTATAGAGAACATGCTTCAAATATCTTTCTTAAAGGCACAGTGCCACAGGGAGGGATATGGGCTTCTGCATAATGAGGGACGACATTTACTTCACTTGTGTCATTATGAGGGTGCCATATGTCAATGCTCAGACGTACAACAATCAAAAGGGAATCCAACACGAACATCGAGCTGGGGTTTAACCCAACGCAGCACACGATGCAGATCAACTTTCAGGATCCTGGCAGCATTCCTGACATCTTCACTCTGCAGCAGTCTTCTCCCAGCTGTATTTGAGCCACAATGACAAGTAGGAGGATGGCTACTGGTGTCTGGATTTCACAGACTCTTGGCGGATCCATTGAACTCAAAAAATGGCAGTTGCGACTTGGATACCAGGGACCTGCCCCTTTTCTGACAGATCCAGTTTACTGGTAGGAGAATAGAGACAAGGCAGGATGCACATATGATGGAAACAAATCTCAGTGGAGCCATTTCAGGAGGTTTTGAACAGATGTTTGTTTGTTTTCATAAGGTGTTAAGCACTTGAGATTTAAAAGTTTTTAACGTCTGAATATTCATAGAATCACACAGTGCAGAAGAGGCCCTTCAGCCCATTGAGTCTGCACCAACACACGAGAAACTCCTGACTTGTTTACCTAATCCTAACACTTTGCCCATATTCTTGAATGTTATGATGTGCCAAGTGTTCATCCAGATATTTTTTTGAAGAATGTGAGGCAACCTGCCCCTACCACCCTCCCAGGCAATGCATTCCAGACCATCGCCACCCTCTGGGTAAAAATGTTTCCCTCACATCTCCCTAAAACTCCTGCCATTCACGTTGAACTTGTGTCCCCTTGTAACTGACCCTTTAACCCTGCTCACTATCCACCCTGTCCATGCCCCTCCCAATGTTGTACATCTTGATCAAGTCACCCCTCAGTCTTCTCTGCTCCAATGAAAACAACTCAAACCTATCCAACCTCTTTTCATTAAGTTCTATACAACATGACCTCCCAGTTTTTGTAATATATGGCTCAATTCATAAAGGCAAATATCCCATATGCCTTCTTCACTAGCCTACTAACATGCCCTTCTGCCTTCAGAGATCTATGGACAAACACGCCAAAGTCCCTTTATTCCTCAGAACTTCCTAGTGTCATGTCGTTCATTGAATACTTCCTTGTCAAATTACTCCGTACAAACTGTATCACCTCACACTTTTCAGGGCTATATTCTATCTACCACTTATCTGCCCATCCGATCATCCCATCTATATCTTTCTGTAACCCAAGACATTCAACCTCACTGTTAACCACCCGGCCAATCTTTGTTTCGCCCGCAAATTTATTAATCCTTACTAATCCTAAGCTCCACATAGTCATCTATGTTATTTATATAAATGATGAATAATAGGGGATCCAGCACAGATCCCTGTGGTATGCCACTGGGCACTGTCTTCCAATCACTAATACAGCCTTCTGTCATCACCCTCTGTCTCCTACAACTGAACCAATTTTGAATCCACTTTGTATCACATGTGCATTTTCCTTTTTTACAAGTCTCCCATGTGGGACCTTGACAAAGACTTTGTTGAAATCTATTCAAACTACAACAACTGCACTACCTTCATCTACACACCTGATCACCTCTCCTATCCCACTGTGGGTACAGGAAATCACTCTTCCTCTGGACCAGTTCTACCAGGACCTTGAGTGCCACATGTGGGAACCTGTGCACTCTCTCCCTCGCTCTCTGAGCCATGTAGCAATGTGTCATTCTGTGACAGCCAGAAAACTCCACACCTGCAGTGCAAGTGGGTGTGAGGAGCCCACATATACAGCTCTAGAAAAATGCTGTTCAATTTAGCACTGGAGTGCTAAACCAAGTTCAAATCATAGTAATCAACAATTAAGACCAAATTTTTGTGCTATCTTCAATATTTCAAACAAGCTAGCCTAATTAGCACTGTACCCATTTAGTGCCTGTTTCCACCCATTGTCCAAACTAACCCACTCTTCTGTTACTTCACACCTGTAGTTTGGTTTGCCCATCAGAATCAGGAAGGCAATGTTAAGTTAAAGAATGTTGCCACATCACCACCTATCAGCACTGGTAATGTAACGCTCCAGATTATTGATTGCTCCACATATCTGGGCTCAACATTCACCAGCACTCTGTCATTTGATGCTGAAATGACACACAGATAGGATAGGATCGGCACAGGCATCATAAAAGCTGCAGCTGTTATGTCCAAAATGAGTGAGAGAGTGTGGAACAACAATAACCTGACTGAGAATGCCAAGCTATGAGTCCACCAAGCCTGTGTCTTCACCTTTATAGTGGTGAGGCCTGGGGAACAAGTGCTCGGCAGAAGAAATTTCCACCTTCACTGTCTCAGACATTTCCTTGGCAGGACCAGATCACCATCTCAAAGGTCCTGGAAGGTACTGTTTCCATCAGCATACATTCATTGTTAAGACAACAACGTCCACATTGGCTCATTCATCAGATGGGTGAAGGCTGTGATAGGTAAAAGATATAGAGGGCAATTTTCCGACTGCATTCTAAATCCTGCTGTGTCGGGAAAATTCCAGGAGAGGCCTGAAACATGGTTTGCAATGTTCTCAGGTCCTCCCGGCAGATGTAATCAGGTTCACAGCCAGTGAGGGCATGATCCTGATCACCATTCACGTAAATACATTATGATATCAAAAATGTTCCCACCCACCGGCATGATGTAAAGCCAATGGAAATCACCACTGGTCTCCACAAACGGAGACCAGACCATGATGACCATGCCAGGGGACCCAGAGGCCAATACAGTCCTCAGGTGGTTGAGCACATGGCAGGGTAGTGCCTGGAACTGCCCTCTGGCACTGCCACCTGGGGCGGAGCCTGAAGGGGACTCATTCGGGGGCCTCGATGCCCCAATGTCAGTGAACACTAAAAGGGGGAGGGGGGTATGTCGGCGAATATTGGGGTAAGGCTCTGACATCCATGGCGGGTGGTTTTAAATTCACTTTGAATTGGGGTGCCCTTTAAAAAGGTGCCTCAATCTCCGTGAAGCTGGGCTTGCCAGTGTGTTTGGGCTCCGGCCCTCACAATTATGGCACAAACCACACACCCCTTCAGAATAATGGCTGAGTGTGGGAAGCTCCCATTGGAAAACCTGTCTGTTTCTCTGAGGAGAAACATGCCAGTTTTCTGACTGAACCTGCCACTTTGCCATTTTTTGGGAGAATTGTATCCGATAGTTCTAAGTAATTTATGTTTGTTGTGTTTAACTCATAGCTTTAAGTTTTAGTTTAATTTGTGTTTCTGTATTTGCGTGTTTAGAAAGAGTTAAGAGCTCAGTTTAATTTCACCTTAAACTTTGCTTGCATTTTAACAAAGTTTTTATGACCCCAAAGCAAACATAGGGTATAAAAATGAGGCTGTTGCCTAACAACCAGTGGCCCAGACCAGGGGAATAGAAAGCAGCTGAGTTCAATTGAAAGGAGATAATCCAGGAGTGTGCAGCATTCAACAGAATCCATTGGAACAGAGACATGGAGGGAAACTGCAGAGAGCTGGTCCCAAACTAAAGATCAGAAAGTCCCAGAAACCAGGGATTAGGACAGAGAAAAGTTCCAGGAGGACTGTGAAGTCATAGAACAAAAGAACAGGAATCTCAAGAAAGGGTTTATTCAGTCAACTTGAGACTGAGAAGCAGAGAGGCTCCAAATTAGAGACGGAGTTACAAGGTGCAGACCTGGGGATGTTGGCTTATAAGAAGCCAGAGATCCAAGGTGACTAAAAGGTTGGTGACGCCTTAATATGCCCTGTGAAGCAGTGGAGTTATGTTGGCATGACTGGGTATCTGGGGTATTGCGTGAAAGGTGAAGCTTGAATGTACGTGGCAATCCACGGCAGAGGAACATCAAAAGGATAGGTTGAAAATCTGGAGGTAGATCCTTGGTGAAGACATCCGAGAGAAAGCATTGCTTGTGTACTTACTGTGAACATTAGAGTATAAGATAGATTTTGGTAATTTGCATTATCCTGAAGAATCTGTATAGATCTGTAACAATATAGTTGAGGTAAAGGAGTTGTGTATTATAGTTTATTTCTTCTCGGTTAATAAGGTTTTATCATTTTGTCAAAAAGTCATCAACTAACACCTGTGCCTCTGTTCAGTAACTGCCTTCCAAGTATTTAAACAAAAAAATAAATTAGAGTCTGTCAAGGTGGGTTCCACCTTGGGATCTGACTTGTCTCGTCGTAACATCAGCTGGGATCTTAACTCAAAAACCATTTGTGCAATAAATGAGCAACTTGATCTTGATTTACTGGGCTTCCATTCCATACCTCTGCTTCAAGGATACCGGAAAGTGAATTACGAAGACGGTGACTGCTGACACTAATGACTGGGAGATAGTACTGACTTCTTGAGTCTGACTGTTTGAAGAGGCAAGCATAAATGATAAGCTCAACTGGCCAAGAAGAGAGCCCAGAGAAGATAGAGGCTAGCAGATTGTTCACCTTCTCAGCCCACTGTCATCCTCTGCAGCAAATGCCAGAGTGGGGTTCCAGAGTTGACCACCATGGGGCAAGCCACCATTTTACGAGATGGAAAACTGCCCTTCAATCCCACAATTGCTGCCATTGCTTGCAAGTGCACTGATCTACTTTGTCAGAAATTTCCCTGCAACTATTTCTGCTCAGAAAATAAATTCTGCTGGTACTGCTATTTTAACAACCGATAAAAAATAATGGTAGCTGAAAATTGCAGTACTTTGCCAGCGATTTTCTTTATCTGCTTGCTGAAATGTCAAAAACACCTTACAACTTGTCACGGAGACAGAGTAATGGTTAGAGAGCGGCGTTTGCCACATATAATGAAAAGCATAAAAATCAATGGTTTGTCAGATGATGAACAAAGATTCTGAAGCATAATGCAAGACTGCACCTCCTATTCATATTTAGATGTCATCCATGTGACTTGAACTGCTCATCTTTTGCTAAAGAAATTAAATTTTTACTCCGAGAACAGTTATTTAAATGCAACATGAAATTCAGATGTCCAACATTTCTATTGTATCTTTGACAACTGATATTCCATCTTTACCATCTTAACTCTAATTTAATTAATTTGCGAGTGAATATTTCAAATCAATCGTAGAGTTACAATAAATATCAAAGAGGAACTACCAATTAATTATTGAGTTTTGAAAGGTGGTAACAAAAATGACTCAGCCTGCTTTGACCAAAGTATTAAGGTTGCAGGTTGTTTGGTTCCTAACACCTTTGGAGATTATGGGATTTCAATATAGCAGCTGCCAGCGCTCGATTACTCTGTGCTGTGTGCGATTTATCCACCCACCACTCATAACCTCAATTTGTTCAGCCCTGCTTCAGTTGAAATTGTCGCCCCTGGGAGCAGTGGCAACTCATCAAGTATGGACTCAGACCTTTAGATTCCGCTACAAAACTTGAATGGTTAGAAAATAAGGTTGATGTGCAAGATGTCAGCAGCGATACAACCCAAATACAGGTTGGTCTTATTGCAGAGAAGTTACACAGAGAGCAATAGAAAGACACAGGGTTAATTTATAAATAAAATACCAAAATAAAGACTTGCTTTTATATAGCACTTTACACGGCCGCCGGACATCTAAAAGCGCTTTATGGCCAATGAAGTAAATTTAAAGTGTCGTTACTGTTTTACTGTGGGAAATATGGGGGCGATTCTCCTGTTCCCATGCACTGTTGTAGCAGTGCAATGGGCCGGGACACATTAACGGAGACCATTTCTTCAGGTCCAGCCCACCTTGTTCCAGCAGACGCTGCCGGATATAGGTCGACCTGATGCCCGCGACAAAGGCATCTCTGTTCAGGTCGTCGGCGTTTTGGGCGGCTGAAACGGCCTTGCAGTTGCAGGCTCTGCCGAGTGCACGCAGTTCGCGCAGGAATTGCTCAGTCGATTCCCCGGGCTGCTGTCTGCGAGTGGCCAGCAGATGTCTGGCGTAGACCTCATTCGGCTGCCGGTTGTACTGGCTCTTGAGGAGATCGATTGCCTCCTGGTAAGTCTCCGCATCTCGGATCAGCGCGATGACGTGAGCGCTGACGCGGGAGTGGAGCACGTGTAGTTTGTCGATGTCGGTTACGACGACGGAGGAGGAGGAGGCGATGAAGGTCTCAAAACAGCGCAGCCAGTGATCAAAAGAGTTTGAGGCCCCAACTGCCTGCGGATCCAAGTCCAATTTGTCAGGTTTCAGGAGTTGCTCCATCACAAAATTTTGTTAATAAAATTGATGCACCATTGATTATGCAAAGACTAGAATCTGCAAAACAACAGGCTTTTATTAACAAAGAACTGGAGCGCTCCCAAACCGATAGCTAATCCGAACTGAGGCAAAAGGGGCGGAGAGCAGCCACCTTTATACCCCGAGGTGGGCAGAGCCCCGGATTGAGGCAGCAGGGGCGTGTCCAGGCATATCACATAAACTATCACATAAACAGACAACTACAGTGGTTCACCACAAATGGTAATTATTCAGTTCTTTGGAGAGACTGGAGAAATTACAGCTGTGAACAGAGAAGGTTAATGGAAGATTAGATAGAGACCTCCAAAATCCTAGTGTTTCGATTGTGTAAATAATGCTTCCAGTGATAAAAAGTTTTCTAACCAAAAGACACAGATTTAATTGCTCCAAGTATACAGATCTTTGGTGAGGCCACATCTGGAGGATTGTGTGCAGGTTTGGTCTCCTTATCTGAGGAAGGATGTTCTTGCTGTAGAAGGAGAACAGCGAAGGTTTACCAAACTGATTCCTGGGATCGCGAGACTGACATATGTGGAGAGATTGAGTCGCTTAGCAATATATTCACTGGAGTTCAGGAAAATGAGGGAAGATCACATAGAAACCTATAAAATTCTAACAGGACTAGACAGGGAAGATGTTCCAGATGGTGGGGCAGTCCAGAACCAGTGGTCAGAGCCTAAAGATACAGTGCAAACCTTCTAGACTGAGATGAGGAGAAATTTCTTCGCCCAGGAAGTGGTAAGCCAGTGGAATTCACAATTCACTACCACAGAAAGCAGTCAGGGTCAAAATATTTTATATTTCAAGGAGTAGTTAGATATCGCTTTTGGGGAGAAAGGGATCAAAGGATAAAAAAGGAAGGTGCGATCAAGCTTTTGAGTTCGATGATCAGCCATGATTATTCTGACAGGGACGCGATGGCCCAGTGGTATTATCACTAGACTATTAATCCAGAAACTCAGCTGGGGATCTGGGTTTGAATCCTGCAATGTCAGATGGTGGAATTTGAATTCAATAAAAAAAACACTTGGAATTAAGAATCTACTGATGATTAACTATGAAACCTTTGTCGATTGTTGGAAAAACCCATCTAGTTCACTAACGTTCTTTAGAGAAGGGAAATCTGTTGTCCTTAACTGGTTTGGCCTATGTATAACTCCAGAGCCACAGACATGTGGTTGACTCTTAACTGCCTTCTGAAATGGCCTAGCAAGCAACTAGGCAATAAATGCTGGCCAGTCAGTGACTCCTGTGTCCCACAAATGAATATAAACAAAGAGTGGCAGAGCAGTCTCAGTGGGCCGAATGGCCTACTCCTACTCCTATTTTCTGCGTTTCAGTGTGAAGACAATTGTAAAAGAACCAGAAGCAATACTTGAGGGGTGAAAATATGGGAGAAGAGAAAGGAAGTGAGGTTAATTGGATAGATCTACCGAAAGACTGGCACTGGCACAATAGGCTGAATGGCCTCCTTCTGTTCTGGGCCATTCTATGAAATCTTTAATCTTTCAGCAGAGACAAAAGAACAATTGGACCAGACTGGACAGATATAATTCAATTCCCATTTAAAAGTCATAAATTTTGTCCTTACTTTTCTACTTCCCTTATAAATGTATATGTTCATACTGATGTTGGAAATTTTTTCCAATAATTGCCAAATTAAAATTACATCCTCCCATAATTGACAAAAGTTTGTAGGAAATAGGCAGGCAAATGATTTTGACTATATTAAGATGTATCAGGGTCTGATGATACTCTTAAAACATTTGTATTTTATTCTTCTGTTTAAAGGGGTGGAATTTTATGGTGCATAATGCAGCCATCCATTCAAAACTCCATTGACATTGGCAGGACTGGAAGATGTCGCCAGCAGGAGGGGCAGTTCAATTCCGCCCCTGACTTATTCCCAAAAACACTATCCGAATTGGTGTTTATTACACAGTGAAATCCAAATTCATTATATTTTACATTTGATCACTTGATGCAACATTATTCTTTTAAGATGTAAATGCATCTTCCCATATTCACAGAAGTCAAACATTGTTCCGCTTTCCTTACAATTAAGTCTGTTTAAAAAGCAGTTTAACTGCCAGTGTAATCATGTGGTGTAATTGGAAGGAACAGAGTGTACTTCAAAGTGTTTCAATTAAGTCTGTCGGATAATTTCATGGAGGTTTGATCAATGTTGCTGAAAGGTTTTCCTATTAACTGGGTGCAACTAATACATTTCATCATCAATAATTCAGAATTAGCTTTACACTCTCGAGCTGTGATTAATTTGTTGAACAACCACTACAGTTTGTATTTTCATGTTTCTTCTCATCATGCAAATCACTCGTATAAGAAGCTCCATGATATATAATCCATAAATTGTGCCCCAACAATTTGCCAAGTAACCTAATGTTAGACCAAAGAGTAGAGAGGGGGAGGAATTTCAGAAATGCGTGTCAGAGAGCTTCCTAGACCAGCACGTTCTCGGCCCAACTGGAAAGGACCTGATGATGGGAAATGAGGTAGTGGACCAAGTGTTTGGGAGGGAGCACTTGGGTAAGAGTGACCATCACAAGCGTGATCTTACTGGCCATGCTCACTCCATGCTCCCGCTGCAGCGAGGTCGGAGAATTCGGCAGCCAGCCAAATCTCCGTTCACTGCGGTGGGATGGGAAAATCCCACCGCCGTGAACTGGGTAAGATTCCAGCCATGTTTTAAAGTTTAGATTAGTAATGGAGAGGAGCAAGGAACAATATAGAATTTCTCATTTGCAACAGGGCTAATTTCAATGGGACAAGAAGGGATCTACCCAGAGTAAAATGCAACTGGAGGCTGACAGGAAAAAGGTAATGGAACAACTTTAATGGTAACAACGGTAATGGGGGGACTTTTATGGAGATGATGGATGTCTCGATGGCCCACTGAAGGGGAGTAAGAAACCCACATTGACGCCTTTGGAGAAGGCCGACCAAATTACAAGCCAGTCAGGCAATCAACTGGCCAGCAGGGGGCCTTCCATGGGATCAAGACTCTGGGGCTGAGAAGTCATCATCTCTTTCGTTCAGTAATGCCACTGAGGTGGCAGTGGCTGCTGCTGGAATGATACCCACTCAGGCCAAAGGTAAGGGAGGGATTTTGCAGGGTGGGGGTTGTGCGGGAAGAAGGTGAAAAGGTGTCGGCTTCAAGGGCAAGAGGGATCTCTCAACAGCTCTACCTTTTCCTGATGCCAGGTCCCTCAATCAGGCACTGATTGCCCACCAACCCCTCCCCCGGACACCACCGGCAACCTGCACAGTTTTGCTCACCATGCTTCCCATGTGGCTACAGGCCCATCCACTGTGGGATTAATACCACTGTATGGTGTGAAAAGGCCCTTACTTGGGCACTAATGACCTCTTAATGGCCTCAATAGGTGATGGGGAGGGAGGTCAGCTATGGAACCTCCTGCTACAGACTTAATTGGGGTGGAGGTGTGAAGGTCATAGGGTGTTCACCCATCACAATCCTGTTCAATTAAATGCCCTCCCCGCCTCCAAACCCACCATAAGATACCACTCAATGGATGTTCTTTAAGAAAGAAATACTTCCAGTACAGGCTAGGTATATTCCAGCAAGCTAAAAGAACGCTCCTTGAAATTTGAGGAAGATAGAGATTATGATGAAACAAGAAAGAAGATGTATGATGCAAGGCAGATGAGTTCTTGAGGTGAGAACAAAGTCAAATTGTGAGTCTTTAAGCCACGCAAGACACCATTGACATTGGCGGGACTGGAAGATCCCGTCGGCGGCCAATGGAGAGCCATGTCTGTCGCCAAAAACACACTGTATGGGAGCAGGAAAATTCCATCTCTTGTGTCTGGCAATATGGAGTAAAATTTCAAAAATTTCCAATGATAACAAAATTGGAGGAGTGATATGAATCACGGGATCTGTCTGAGACGGGATATAGCTAGACCAGCAGAATGGACAGACAATGGCAGATGGAATTGAATACAGGTGAGGTAGTGCAGAAGGGATAGGGAGACGGAATAGAGACCTAATAGCCCAACCTAAAGAGCATGCAGGAACAGATAGACTCAGGGAACTGGGGATGGGCAATTAATATAGTCTTGTTATGTGCCCACGGATAAACAAAAATAAAGTGTGCTGTTATCTGATTGACTATTCTTGTTAATTAATTGCAAATATTATGTTTGAAGTGGGTTAACATCATTAATAATTAATCAACTGGCTGGTTGTTCATCTGATAGAATATTAATTATTTGCATGATAAATAATGCAAGTTGATATAACTTGCAAGAATGAATGCTGCAGAAGTTGATTTGCAATGCCCTTCCTTTTCCATCATTTTTCTGTAATCACGGTGCAACAAGCTATTTCATACTCAGGATGATTTGCTTTTCTAAAATGAAAAAGAAAATCAGGCAGAGTGAAAACAGGCTACACATTTGCTATTACCCACTTTGCACTCTTGCCCAACAGAAAATAACAAGCTTCATGAATTTTCCTACATATTGGGCCCGCTTTTAACAACAATTTGCGCCCGTTTTCGGGCGCGAAATCGCGGTAAAGTCGGGTGTGAGGCCTTTTTCGCGATCTGCCACTGCATCCGAGCAAATCGCCACTTTACTGAGAGCCGCGAATGGCGGGGATCTGTTGCGCGCCCAAATCGGGCAGACCGACAATTTAAATGCATTCGCATGCATTTAAATCGATTTAATGGACTGCCTGCCCAACTCTATCATCATTTCCCACTTTACCACCGCGTGTACCGTTCCGGATCCGCGCTTTCAGCGACCTGCTGAATAAAAGTCTAAAGCCGATGCTGCAGCTTCCGAAGAGCGGGTTCAGAGCCTCCAATGGCTCTCTGACCCAGATCAACCTCTCAGAGGGGGCGGGGGGGAGGGGGGGGAGGGAGGCGGGTCAGATGTATCTCTGGGTGGCGGGGGGGGGGGGGGGGGGGCAGGAGGTGCCGGGTCAGATGTATCTCTGGGGGGAGGTGGGGGCGAGAGGGCTGATCATTGTCTGGTGGTGGGGGGGGCAGGCCCGATCGCTCACTGGTTGCGGGGGGGGGGGGGGGGGGGGCGGATGGATCTCTGGTGGGAGGCAGGGGGGTCCGCTGCCACTCTGCGGGCGATCCCTCCTCCCCACCGGAAGAACAAATCCCTCCTCCCGGAGTGGATGTGCGGCCATGCCATCCCACAAAACCTTCAGGATCAAGCAATTCCTCGCTAAGAAGGAGAAGCAGAACTGGCCGATTCCACAGTAGATCCGCATGAAAGCCAGCTACAAGATCAGTACAACTCCAAGAGGAGACACTGGAGAAGGACCAAGTTGGGCCTGTAATGGAATACACCATCACTACGGTGATTGCTGGTTGATTTTCATATTTATGTCCATTGGAGATTTTGTGCCAGTTGCTTGCTCTGGGAATGTTTGTTGTGTTTGTTAGATAACGGGTCTGATTTTACCATTTTGAGTCTAAGTGCCGAATCCGGGCGGCTAATAGATCCGCGCCTGGAATTGTCTTTGCAGTGCGCCCATACGCGTTTTACCGGCTCCAGTCCGATCCGCGCTGTGGGCGGGGCTTGGCGCTGGCGGACCGATCGGAGCTCTGAACTGCGCATGCGCAGTTCGAAAAAAATCTGACAGAGCGCACCCAGGCTCGAAAGAAAAAAAAAACAGAAAGCGGAGAGAGCGGCTCTCTGATGATCATCCTCGGGGCGGGGGGTGGGTGGGAGGAGGAGGGGGGGCGGGACCCAGATCATCCTCTGGTCGGGGGAGGTGTCCACTGCCAGTCTGCGGTCGATCGGTGGTGAGGGAGGGGGCAGGGGGGTCCGCCACCACTCTGCGGGCGATCCCTCCTCCCCACCACAGGAACGAATCCCTCCTGCCGGAGTGGACGTGCGGCCATGCCATCCCACAAAACCTTCAGGATGAAGCGATTCCTCGCTAAGAAGATGAAGCAGAACCGGCCGATTCCACAGTGGATCCGCAAGAAAACCGGCTACAAGATCAGTACAAGTCCAAGAGGAGACACTGGAGAAGGACCAAGCTGGGCCTGTAAAGGGATACACCATCACTGGTACACTACCAGCCATAGATTACTCTTCCCTGCAGGGGCAAGAGAGCGGGAGAGATGGCTGTGGCTGTTAGTGTACCCGACACGGGCGCACTTTTTCACATTTTTTTCAAACTGCGCATGCGCAGTTCAGAGCTCCGATCGTTCCGGCAGCGTGAAGCCCCGCCCACAGCGCGGATCGTTCTGGAGATGGCTGAAAGCGTATGGGGGCGTCTGAACGCGGCTTTCTAGGTCGGATCTGTACTACGCCCAGATTCAGCACTTCGAATGAAAATGGTAAAATCGGGCCCATTGTGTTTAAAGTTGGATGGTAAAACTAACCAGGCCACATTTAGCTTCTGAACAGATATTGAGTGTGAAACTGGCTGAATGATTTCTCTGCCCAGAATAGGATAGATGTACCTACAAAAGAGGACTGAGAAATAGGATTAAACAAAACGGCATGAGTAGAATAAAGAACTTCTTGGCTGTCAACTGTAAAGTGTTTAGTTCTATTAGAAAATTGCACTATTCTCATTGGACTAGTAATCCAGAGACCCAGAGTATTGCTCTGGGGACCTGGGTTTGAATCCCACCATAGTAGATCGTGAAATTTGAATTCAATAAAAATCTGGAATTAAAAGTCTAATGATAACCAGGAAACCACTGCTGATTGTTATAAAAACCCATCTCGTTTACTAGTGTCCTTACCTAGTCTGGCCTACATTACCATTCCTGGGTATGCCTGGTCCCACTAGCAGGACAGACCAGCAGAGGTGGCGGCAGCATAATGGTTTACAGTTAGGAGGGAGTTGCCCTGGGAGTGCAAAGCATCAACTCCAGACCCCATGAAATCTCATGGCATCAGACCAAACCTGGCACAGAAACCTCCTCCTGATTACCATGGCTCAATGAAGAGTGCAGAAGGGCATGCAAGGAGCAGCACCAGGCATACCTACATATTAGGTTTCAACCTAGCGATGCTACAACACAGGATTATTTCCATGCCAAACTGCATAAGCAGTAAGTAATGGACAGAGCTAAGCAGCTCCACAACCAAAGGATCGGATCTATGCTCTACAGTCTTGCATAGTAAGGAGTCTAACAACACCAGGTTAAAGTCCAACAGGTTTATTTGGTAGCAAACGCCCAAATAAACCTGTTGGACTTTAACCTGGTGTTGTTAGACGCCTTACTGTGTTTACCCAGTCCAACGCCGGCACCTCCACACCATGACTACAGTCCTGCCACATCCAGCGTGCATGGTGGTGGACAATGAAGCAACTTACTGGAGGAGAGTGGACATCACAGATGTAAGTCTTCAACCAATTTGATTCACTGAAGGCTGAAGGCCTTGATACTACAAAGGCAATGGGTCCTGACAATATTCAGGCAGTAGTACTGAAAACCTGTGCTCCAGAACATTCTGTGACCCTAGCAAAGCTATTCAAGTATGAAACTGGCACCTACCTGGCAATGTGGGAAATTGCCCAAATACATCCACAAAAACAGGAAAAACCCAACCCGGCCAATTATCAACCCTATCGTTCTGCTCTCGATCATCAGCAAAGTGATGAAAGGGGTCATCAACTGTGCTATCAAGCGGCACTTACTCAGAAATAACCTGCTCAGTGATGTTTAGTTTGAGTCCTGCCAGAGTCACTCAGCTCCTGACCTCATTACAGTCTAGGTTCAAGCATAGACAAAAGAGCTGAATTCCAGAGGTGAGCTGAGAGTCACTGCCCTTCGACCGAGTGTGGCATCAAGGAGTCCGAGCAAAACTGGAGTCAATTGGAAAACCCTGAGCTGGTTGGAGATATACTCATCACAGGTTGAGGTGAATTCAATTGTTAAGCATGGCAATGTGGATGTTTGACTGCTCAAAACCTTTTTCGCAGACCACGTTAAAAATCATGCAGACTGAGAAGAAATTGGATATCAGGGGTTAAAACGTAAACAAAGTGGTTTAACGTCTTTTTTGAAATGTGGAAACCCTGATGACAATTTAGCATTTGGCTTGAAGGAAGAATGAAGAGGAAGTTGCTGAATCCAGAGGCAAGGAGCAATATGACAGATGATTTCTCCCTGGATTCCACTTCACAACCATCAGTGCCCAGTAGCCAGATGGTTAACTAGCAATCAACTCCGCCATTCTTGACAAAGTAAACCAGACCAACCAAATTGTGAAACATTTAGATTCATCACAAACGCTATCCCAGAGGCACACAGTCCAATACCGATTTTATAAAACAACATTAAGAATGCAATACCAGGATTCAATCTTTTAACCAATGACATGGAAAAGCCATACATATAGATGATGCAAAATGAAAAAAGGCGATCTTATGAGGATATTGAAAGAAAGTGAATCAATCAGTAGTAAAAGAAACATTTATTTGCAAGACTGGGAACTTACTCAAGCTGAACTCTAAATCTGAATTGTTACACACGGTTAGTTGTTACCGATTAAGCTGTGTAATATCGCCAAGGCAGAATGTTTAATGGTGAAATTTGATTAAAGGGGAGAAAATATTACCTCTACTGTGTGTAGTAAGATAGCTGTTAAAGCATTTACAATGTTGTATTTAGATAGCAAAATGGAAGATAAATCAGTACTACAATAATGCTTTTTTTCATTTTTAGGTTGGAGGTTTTATGAATAGTGTCGGTATGGAAGGACCAGGACAGGTTGTTGGTTTTCTGGACACCTAAAAACCTGAAGCTCTCGACCCTTTCTACTTCGTCCCTTTTGATGTAAACAGGGGCACAAGATAGTTTTGTTTTAAAATGTCTCCTTCAACTTAAAGTAAAATTGGGAATTCCAGAAGCACCGCAGCTTAGGGACATGCATACGTGGTCTGGTTACCATGAGAATGAAACGCAAAGGACGTGATTTTACAGCCGCGCTTGCCCCGAAACCGGAAGGAGATTATCATCGACTTCAGGAAGCATAGAGGAGAACATGCCCCTGTCTACATCAAAAGGGACAAAGTAGAAAGGGTCGAGAGCTTCAGGTTTTTAGGTGTCCAGAAAACCAACAACCTGTCCTGGTCCCTCCATACTGACGCTATAATTAAGAAAGCCCACCAACGCCTCTCTTTTCTCAGAAGACTAAGGAAATTTGGCATGTCAGCTACGACTCTCATCAACCTTTACAGATGCACCATAGAAAGCATTCTTTCTGGGTGTATCACAGCTTGGTATGGCTCCTGCTCTACCCAACTCTGCAAGAAACTACAAAAGGTCATGAATGTAGCCCAATTCATCGCGCAAACCAACCTCACATCCATTGACCCTGTCGACACTTCCCACCGCCTCGGCAAAGCAGCCAACATAATTAAGGACCCCACGCACCCCGGACATTCTCTCTTCCACCTTCTTCCTCTGGGAAAAAGATACAAAAGTCTGAGGTCACGTACCAATCGGCTCAAGAACAGCTTCTTCCCTGCTGCCATCAGACTTTTGAATGGACTTATCTTGCATTAAGTTGATCTTTCTCTACACCCTAGCTATGACTGTAACACTACATTCTGCACTCTCTCATTTCCTTCTCTATGAACAATATGCTTTGTCTGTATAGCGCGCAAGAAACAATACTTTATACTGTATGTTAATCCATGTGACAATAATAAATCAAATCAAATCAAAAATCCCGCCTAAGATCCCCTCCATTGTCCGTCCCCCACCCGCTCCGATTCCTGTGGCGGGTGGAACGGGAAAATGCGCCCCAAAAAGTAACAACTTCCATTGGAATTAAGTGGCAGTTTTCACATCTTTACACAGTAGCTCCCAGACAAGAACAGCTAACTTTGTGACACACAGGGAGAGCGAGGAATCGACTCGGAGAGTAAAAGCATCAACTGTTGTGGAGTGCAGGACACTTATAAGAATTTGTTTCCTGTTCAAAAGGAAGGAATAGGACAGATGGGACTTTTGGAGACTTAAGAAGCAAGGAGTCACTGAGCTGGGGCTTGCTGGTGGAAGTCAGATCCGGAAGACTCAGGCTGAGTGGAACAACTTCCAAGGGAAATTTGTCAGTCTGAATGGGGAATGTAACAATGTGCTGAATGGGAGCTTGTGTGTTAAGTTGCAGCATAACAACCCGGACATCTAATTTTACAAACACTCACATGTGAAATAGATAATCCAGGTGGTCCCATCCACAGGGGTAACTGCTCTTGGCATTGAATTGAACCGACAGCCCACAGCCCAAAATAAATGGCAGGAAATTCATACATGCTTTCCACAAGCTAGAATTTAATATAAAGGCCTTCAGTGGTCAGGCCTGGAAGGCCACAGGCGGTGAACCACAGAAAGTGAAGAACCAACAGAAACATAACACAGAGCTGTCAAATGATTTGACCTCAAGTGTTAAAATAACAGTGGTTGAACCAGACATCTGACTCCAGAAGGTGTATTTCTTCTGTTAGTGCAGTGATGGCAATGCACTTGTTTTGAGAAAATGTTTTGAAAAGCTATGTGACTAAATTGGGAAAGATCACTGTTTATTCAAGCATTTGGTAGATTGTGAGAATGTCTGTCTGCAATGGGAAGCACAGCTAACGCTGTTTAGTTTCAAATTTCTGCCTCTTCTCTCCTCTCACAGCCGTTATGAATACCTGATGACAAAGATTTTGACGACTTGTTCAAATATTTATTTTTTTGGCTTGGTGTCATTTACTTGTCTGACTGCACTCTTGGGAAGGGCCCTTGGGAATTCTTGTTATGATAAATGCAAGTTGGTGCAAATAAATCTGTCTAAAGTCCACATTGAGCCTCAGCCTATTGTTCGAATGTCAAGTAAGCTAAAATATTCTGTTTGAGGAGAACAGAATTTCTTTCAAATGTTCTATATTCGATCCACAAGGACATTCTATCTTCAGCCACTCATTGCTGTAGTCAATGTGAAGAAGGATTTTCATGGCTTTCAGCTTCACAAAGAGGTTTCTTATGATCCTTGGCCAGAACCTTGTTCATGGGAGGGTGGTGGTGGGGGGGGGGGGGGGGGGGGTGGTGGGAGAGACTCAGTTAGAGACCAATAATGTTTTGTTTAAAGTAGATGAAGTTTGAGGTTCAAGATGTTTACCGAGTGAATAAAGCCACATGATTCCACAGATTCTGAACAAATAATAATTAACTTTACTACACAAGTTTGAAAAGATAGGTTGGGACTTTATTCCCTGGAGCGTAGAAGATTGAGGGGAGATTTGATAGAGGTGTATAAGATTTTGATGGGTATAGATAGAGTGAATGCAAGCAGGCTTTTTCCGCTGAGGCTAGGGGAGAAAAAAACCAGAGGGCATGGGTTAAGGGTGAAAGGAGAAAAGTTTAAAGGGAATATTCGGGGGGGCTTCTTCACGCAGAGAGTGGTGGGAGTGTGGAATGAGCTGCCGGATAAAGTGGTAAATGCGGGGTCACTTTTAACATTTAAGAAAAACTTGGACGGCTTCATGGATGAGAGGGGTGTGGAGGGATATGGTCCAAGTGCAGGTCAGTGGGACTAGGCATAAAATGGTTCGGCACAGACAAGAAGGGCCAAAAGGCCTGTTTCTGAGCTGTAATTTTCTGTGGTTCTATGGTTCTAAGATAAATCAATCTACAATATTCATCTTATACTATAACATTCAGGGTAATTATGAGGTGCATGTGATTTAACGGGCAAACTGTGGTCAGAAGCACAACACAACACAACAAATGAGAGATGCAACCAAACTCAATTCCATGGATTTCTCAATGACCCATCCAGACATTTTCCACGTTGTAAGCCAACTAATCTCACTGAAATATCAAGCAGAATTTTACCAGATTTTTTTCTCAGTGTCCAGCTGACGTGAAAGCGGGAGAGTTCCTGATCTGTTTTCCAGGCGAGTTTTCATGCCCAATCTTATGCACTCAGTCTTTGAAAATATGGGCTGGACCATTTCTAGCTGCTGGGGGCAGTGGGTGGGGCCTAATTTACCAGACAGCCAGCAGCTCAGATCGGAGCCACAAAACTGCACATGCACCGGAAAACCAGAAAAAACCCCCAGCTCTGCTTACAAAACCCCCCCTCCCCCGCCCCGGGCCAGATACAGCCTTCCCCTCCCCCCGCCCCCCACGGACATTGGAGACGCCTCCTACAACATTACTGATGTCATAAGAACATAAGATCTAGGAGCAGGAGGAGGCCATCTGGCCCCTCGAGCCTGCTCCAGCCATTCAATAAGATCATGGCTGATCTTTTCGTGGACTCAGCTTCACTTAACCACCCGCTCAACATAGCCCTTAATTCCTTTACTGTTCAAAAATTTATCTATCCTTGCCTTAAAAACATTCAATGAGATAGCCTCAACTGCTTCACTGGGCAGGGAATTCCACAGATTCACAACCCTTTGTGTGAAGAAGTTCCTCCTCAACTCAGTCCTAAATCTAGTTCCCCTTATTTTGAGGCTATGCCCCCTAGTTCCAGTTTCAACTGTCAGTGGAAACAACTTCCCTGCTTCTATCTTATCTATTCCCTTTATAATTTTATATGTTTCTATAAGATCTCCCCTCATTCTTCTGAATTCCAATGAGTTTAGCCCCAGTCTACTCAGTCTCTCCTCATAAGACAACTTAGTGAATCTCCTCTGCACCCTCTCCAGTGCCAGTATATCCTTTCTCAAGTAAGGAGACCAAAACTGTACACAGTACTCCAGGTATGGCCTCACCAGCACCTTATACAGCTGCAACATAACCTCGCTGTTTTTAACTCCATCCCCCTAGCAATAAAGGACAAAATTCCATTTGTCTTCTTAATTACCTGCTGCACCTGCAAACCAACTCCTTGAGATTCCTGCACAAGGACACCCAGGTCCCTCTGCACAGCAGCATGCTGCAACTTTTTACCATTTAAATAATAGTCCATTGTGCTGTTATTCCTACCAAAATGGATGACCTCACATTTACCAACATTGTACTCCATCTGCCAGACCCTCGCCCACTCACTTAGATTACCTATATACTTTTGCAGACTTTCAGCGTCCTCTGCACACTTTGCTCTGCCACCCATCTTAGTGTCATCTGCGAATTTTGACACACTACACTTGGTCCCCAACTCCAAATCATCTATGTAAATCATAAACAATTGCGGTCCCAACACTGATCCCTGAGGCATACCACTAGTCACTGATCATCAACCAGAAAAACACCCATTTACCCCCACTCTTTGCTTCCTGTTAGTTAACCAATCCTCTATCCATGCTAATACATTACCCGTAACACTGTGCACCTTTATCTTATGTAGCGGTTTTTGGTGTGGCACCTTGTCAAATGCCTTCTGGAAATCCAGATACACCACATCCACAGGTTCCCCATTGTCCACTGCACATGTAATGTTCTCAAAGAATTCCACCAAATTAGTCAAACATGACCTTCCCTTCATGAAACCATGCTGCGTCTTACCAATGGGACAATTTATATCCAGGGTTGTAGGCTACGTCATGGGTACGTCCCTGACACCTAGAAGTCGGCCAGGGCCCTCAAGGTCCAGGCCCTCCAGAGGACAATCGCCATATCAGAGGCCACAGGACATTGTATACAGCTGGCCACCTCCACCTCTGGTGTACATCCTGGGGAGACACCGAGATATAGTGGTAGGTCACGTAAGGTTAAAAAGTTGTCGCAGCACTAAGGTGGCATGGGTGGCATAGATAGAATATTTAGGCACTTTTAAGTCTCATGTTCACATGTTTTTATATTCTCATTTATTTTGAACACATTATTATTGGCAACAATGAATGTTATTTCACCCCACACCTATGACTAACTTGTCTCTAATTAGCCTCTAACAGGAATGTACTTACCCCGATGGTCACCAGAGGGGTGCTGCATGTTGATGTCAGTAGGGGAGGCCCCTCAACACACTGCTACTGAGAAAATCAAGGCGCTCAAATAATTCACAGGCTACAGTGGGTGGCATGCATTGGCAGCAACTTACAGCATCTGCCATGACATCCCCTGAAACCATGAGAGATTTACCTCCCACCCCGGGGCCCTGCATAGGGGTTTAGTGCTCCATTACCCACCACGCAGATGTGAGCCCAGGTGCCAGCATGCATGCGGAGCTCAGGTAGGAGTCAGACTAGTTTGCACCAGGGCATCATCACAATGGCACATAGCGAGTTGTCATCACCCTCCTGCCTGCCATAGAAACCCACTAACACAGCGTACCCAAGCCTACCACTCTGGTGTGACAATGTTGCAGGAGATTGTAGGACTCCAATGTAGCGGAGGGGAGGCGGTGGGGGGAGCGGGGGAAGGTGGAACAAAACCCAAACCCAAAGCCCCTAGTATTCAAAGCGCCTGGTGATCAGGGCCTCCCTCGCTGCCCTCACATGCCTGACCCTTGCTGTCACCAGCCCCCCAGCGCCTGGGTGGTGTTGCACGTCGTCATCATCTTCCTCTTCCTCCTCCACGTCCTCCTCCTCAAAAAGGTCTCCTTGCTGCTGCGCCAGGTTGTGTAGGGCACAGCACACCACCACAATGCAGGACGATATCGGGGGCTATATTAGAGGGTCCCGCCAGAACGGTGCAGGCACCTGAACTGCATTTTGAGGAGCCCTATGCGCCGCTCCACTATTGAATAGGTGGCAGTGTGTGCCTCATTATATCGGGTCTCTGCATCGAGTCTCAGGCCTCTGCATAGGTATCATCAGCCAAGTCAAAAGCGGGTAACCTCATGTTTGATTTACTTTGATTTGATTTATTATTGTTACATGTATTAGCATACAGTGAAAAGTATTGCTTCTTGCGCGCTATACAGACAAAGCATACCGTTCATCGAGAAGGAATTGAGAGAGTACAGAATGTAGTGTTACAGTCAGAGCTAGGGTGTAGAGAAAGATCAACTTAGTACAAGGTAGGTCCAATCAAAAGTCTGATGGCAGCAGGAAAGAAGCTGTTCTTGAGTTGGTTGGTACGTGACCTCAGATTTTGTGTCTTTCTCCCAACGGAAAAAGCTGGAAGAGAGAAAGTCTGGGGTGCGTGGGGTCTTTAATTATGCTGGCTGCTTTGCCGAGGCAATGGGAAGTGTAGACAGAGTCAATGGATGGGAGGCTGGTTTGCGTGATGGATTGGGCTACATTCACGACCTTTTATAGTTCCTTGCGGTCTTGGGCAGAGCAGGAGCCATACCAAGCTCTGATACAACCAGAAAGAATGCTTTCTATGGTGCATCTGTAAAGGTCGGTGTCCCTCACAAGCCATCCCTGCACTTGGGCTCCTCCTCAAAGACCTCCAGGATATCAGAACTCCTCAGTATGAAGCTGCCATGCCCGTTGCCGGGGTGTCTGGCACAGACGTGCCTGATATTCAACTGATGGTCACACACCAATTGCACATTGAGGGAATGGAAGCCCTTTTCATTCATGAAGCATCGTGGATTCTGGACCGGGGCCTTGAGGGCAACATGGGTGCAGTCAATTATTTAAATGGTGAAAAATTACAACACGCTACTGTGCAGAGGAACCTGGGGGTCCTTGTGCATGAATCGCAAAAACTCAGTTTGCAGGTGCAGCAGGTGATCAAGAAGGCAAATGGAATGTTGGCCTTTACCGCGAAGGGGATGGAGTATAAAAGCAGGGAGGTCTTGCTGCAATTGTACAAGGTACTGGTGAGGCCGCAACTAGAGTACTGTGTGCAATTTTGATCCCCTTATTTGCGGAAGGATATATTGACCTTGAAGGTTCACCAGGTTGATACCGGAGATGAGAGAGTTAGCATATGAGGAGAGATTGAGTAGATTGGGCCTGTACTCGTTGAAGTTTAGAAGGCTGAGGGGAGATCTTGTAGAGACATATAAGATAATGAAGGGGCGAGACAGGGTAGAGGCAGAGAGATTCTTTCCACTTAGAAAGGAAAGAAGAATGGAGGACACAGCCTCAAAATAAGGGGGAGTCAGTTTAGAACAGAGTTGAGGAGGAACTTCTTCTCTCAGAGGGTAGTGAATCTCTGGAATTCTCTGCCCATTGAAGCAGTGGAGGCTACCTCGTTAAATATGTTTAAGTCACAGGTAGATAGATTTCTGATCAATAAGGGAATTAAGGGTTATGGGGAGCGGGCGGGTAAGTGGAACTAAACCACTATCAGATCAGCCATGATCTTATTGAATGGCAGGGCAGGCTCAAGGGGCTAGATGGCCTACTCCTGCTCCTATTTCTTATGTTCTTAAAGCCCCCTGCACATATGGCATCCCCGCAATGGCTGAGCGTTTTGCAGCCCGGGCTTCCTGCTGGACCAGGTCCAGGTCAAATTTAATATACTGGCCAGCCCGGGCATACAGGGCATCCGTGACCTCTTTGACACACTTGTGGACGGATGGTTGGGAAATGCCATAAAAGGCTCCACTGGTGGTCTGGAAGGACGCGATGGCGTAAAAGTTTATCACAGACTCTCCATACTTCCCACAGAGCCCCAGCAACACACACTCCCCATACCCCCCACAGACCCCAGCAACACACACTCCCCATACCCCCCACAGAACCCCAGCAACATACACTCTCCATACCCCCAACAGAAGCCCATCAACAAACACTCCCCATTCCCCCCCCACAGAACCCCAGCAACACACACTCCCCATACCCCCCACAGAACCCCAGCAACACACACTCCCCATACCCCTCACAGAACCCAGCAACACCCATTCTCCATACCATAGAACCATAGAAAATTACAGCTCAGAAACAGGCCTTTTGGCCCTTCTTGTCTGTGCCGAACCTTTTTTTGCCTAGTCCCACTGATCTGCACTTGGACCATATCCCTCCACAACCCTCTCATCCATGAAGCCGTCCAAGTTTTTCTTAAATGTTAAAAGTGACCCCGCATTTACCACTTTATCCGGCAGCTCATTCCACACTCCCACCACTCTCTGCGTGAAGAAGCCCCCCCGAATATTCCCTTTAAACTTTTCTCCTTTCACCCTTAACCCATGCCCCCTGGTATTTTTCTCCCCTAGCCTCAGTGGAAAAAGCCTGCTTGCATTCACTCTATCTATACACATCAAAATCTTATACACCTCTATCAAATCTCCCCTCATTCATCTACGCTCCAGGGAATAAAGTCCCAACCTATTCAGTCTCTCCCTGTAACTCAGCTTCCCAAGTCCCGGCAACATCCTTGTGGACCTTCTCTGCACTCTTTCAACCTTATTTACATCCTTCCTGTAACTAGGTGACCAAAATTGTACACAATACTCTAAATTCGGCCTCACCAATGCCTTATATAACCTTACCATAACACTCCAACTTTTATACTTGACACTCCGATTTATAAAGGCCAATGTACCAAAGGCACTCTTTACGACCCTATCCACCTGTGACGTCACTTTTAGGGAATTCTGTCCCTGTATTCCCAGATCCCTCTGTTCAACTGCACTCTTCAGAGTCCTACCATTTACCCTGTACGTTCTACTTTGGTTTGTCCTTCCAAAGTGCAATATCTGGCACTTGTCTGCGTTAAATTCCATTTGCCATTTTTCAGCCCATTTTTCTAGTTGGTCCAAATCCCTCTGCAAGCTTTGAAAACCTTCCTCACTGTCCACTACACCTCCAATCTTTGTATCATCAGCAAATTTGCTGATCCAATTTACCACATTATCATCCAGATCATTGATATAGATGACAAACAACAATGGACCAACACCGATCCCTGCGGCACACCACTAGTCACAGGCCTCCACTCAGAGAAGCAATCCTCCACAACCACTCTCTGGCTTCTACCATTGAGCCAGTGTCTAACCCAATTTACTACCTCCCCATGTATACCCAGTGACTGAACCTTCCTAACTAACCTCCCATGAGGGACCTTGTCAAAGGCCTTGCTGAAATCCAGGTAGACAACATCCACCGCCTTCCCTTCATCCACTTTCCTGGTAACCTCCTCGAAAAACTCTAATAGATTGGTCTAACATGACCTACCACACACAAAGCCATGTTGACTCTCCCTAATAGGTCCCTGTCCATCCAAATATTTGTAGATCCTATCCCTTATCACACCTTTCAATAACTTGCCCACCACCGACGGTCAGACTTACTGGCCTATAATTTCCCGGATTTCTTTTGGAACCATTTTTAAACAACGGAACAACATCAGCCACCCTCCAATCATCCGGCACCTCCCCCGTGAATACTGACATTTTAAATATGACTGCCAGGGCCACACCAGCAACACACACTCCCCATACTCCCCCCCACAGAACCCCAGCAACGCACACTCCCCATACCCCCCCACAGAACTCCAGCAATGCACACTCCCCATACCCCCCCACAGAACTCCAGTAACACACACTCCCCATACCCCCCACAGAACCCCAGCAACACACACTCCCCATATCCCCCCAGAGAACTCCAGCAACACACACTCCCCCCACAGAACCCCAGCAACGCACACTCCCCATACTCCCCCCCACAGAACCCCAGCAACGCAGTCCCCAAACCCCCCACAGAACTCCAGCAACACACACTCCCCATACTCCCCCCCACAGAACTCCAACAACACACACTCCCCATAGCCGCCCACAGAACCCGAGCAACACACACTCCCCATATCCCCCCACAGAACTCCAGCAACACACACTCCCCTCACAGAACTCCAGCAATACACACTCCCCCACAGAACTCCAGCAACAGACACTCCCCCCACAGAACCCCAGCAACACACACTCCCCATACTCCGCCCCACAGAACCCCAGCAACGCACACTCCCCATACCCCCCCACAGAACTCCAGCAACACAAACTCCCCATACCCCCCCACAGAACCCCAGCAACGCACACTCCCCATACCCCCCCACAGAACTCCAGCAACGCACACTCCCCATAGCGGCCCACAGAACCCCAGCAACACACACTCCCCATACTCCGTCCCACAGAACCCCAGCAACGTACACGCCCCATACCCCCCCACAGAACTCCAGCAACGCACACTCCCCATAGCCGCCCACAGAACCCGAGCAACACACACTCCCCATACCCCCACCCCCACAGAGCCCCAGCAACACACACTCCCCATACCCCGCACAGAACCCCAGCAACATACACTCCCCATTCCCCCCACAGAACTGCAGCAACATACACTCCCCATAACCCCCACAGAACCCGAGCAACATACACTCCCCATACCCCCCACAGAAGCCCATCAACAAACACTCCCCATTCCCCTCCACAGAACCCCAGCAACACACACTCCCCATACCCCGCACAGAACCCCAGCAACACACACTCCCCATACCCCGCACAGAACCCCAGCAACACACAATCCCCATACCCTCCCCTCCACCACAGAGACCCAGCAGCACACGCTCCCCATATCCCCCCCACAGAACTCCAGCAACACACACTCCCCCACAGAACCCCAGCAACACACACTCCCCCCCACAGAACCCCAGCAACACACACTCCCCATACCCCCCCCCACAGAGCCCCAGCAGCACACACTCCCCATATCCCCCACAGAACCCCAGCAACACACACTCCCCATAACCCCCACAGAACCCCAGCAACACACACTCCCCATACCACCCACAGAACCCCAGCAACACACACACCCCATACCCCCCACAGAACCCCAGCAACACACACTCCCCATACCCCCCCCACAGAGCCCCAGCAGCACACACTCCCCATATCCCCCCACAGAACCCCAGCAACACACACTCCCCATACCCCCCACAGAACCCCAGCAATACACACTCTCCATACCTCCCCACAGACCCCAGCAACACACTCCCTCTCGGACAGATTCAACAATGACTCAGCTCACAGTGTTTCAATCTCACTTTCCAAGATCTGTTTCCCATGGATCTCTGCACATTCGAGCTCTAACTGCACCTTCCAGGCATGGTCTCAGACCTTCTTGGCAGAGAGTCACCAATTTTCAGCTACTTCTGTGTATCTTCCAATCTTCTCATTTCACTTGAATTCTGCTCACCGCAGGTATTTCCATGATTTTTGACTTAACTGGGACGTCTTCCAGTCCCTGTCCCTAGCCTCTGGGTCGTTTCCTGGCTAACCAAAAATCTAACTCCAACTGACTGTTCAAGAAGTGCTTTTCACTGACCCTTAAAGAAAAAAAACCAAAGAATATTACAGCACAAGAACAGGCCTTTAGACCCTCCAAGCCTGCACCAACCATGCTGCCCGTCTGAACTAAAACCCCCTACCCTTCCGGAGACCATATCCCTCTATTCCCATCCTATTCATGTATTTGTCCAGACACCCCTTAAAAGACACTATCGTATCTGCTTCCACTACCTCCCCCGGCAGTGGGTTCCAGGCACCCACCACCTTCTGCGCAAAAAACTTGCCTCGTACATCTCCTTTAAACCTTGCCCATCACACCTTAAACCTATGCCCCCTAGTAATTGACTCTTCCACCCTGGGAAAAAGCTTCTGGCTATCCAGCTATGAACTGAAGCAGTGATCTATCAAAACACTTTGTGAGGGTCCCGCCCTAGTTACTATGCAGGAATAAATGTAACGAGCATTGGAACATCCTGTACTTTAAATGTCACAATCTGAATGGGTTTTATAACATGCTGCCGATATATGTGTTGGCATTCCATTCAAGGGACTTGGCAGCAAGCAGTTTTCACCTTTGAATCACTTGGTCACAAAATTAACTATGAAACAGTGATGCAAAAAAATGCTGAGCGCTTTGATGTAAAATGTGCATCTTCCGTAGTTCAAACAGAGGACGGGAGGTAACAAAAGAATCATTCGTTCAGTAATTTCATGGAGAAAATGCGCAAATTTAGTGCAGAATTTGTGATCAGCAATACTAACAAAGGCTCAGAAATGCAGCCAAGGATTCATAATTCCAAAGTCCTGCCTAAAGAGCTGCAGCTGAAATCAGTGTTGAGATTTGTCCGTGCTGTCTCAGTGGTGTAACATTCCAGAGTTGGTGGAAAGCCAAATCGCTGCACAACCAACTAAGAGCTCCAAGGATTATATGGAAATCATTAGGTGCAGGGAAAGGAAGACATAAAACCGCCCTCACAAAAAAAGGGATGCACAAAGCCAGCAATGCTTGCCTTGTACATGGTGCCACCAAAGACAAGCCGGAAGATAAGTACCCAACATGTAAACAGAGGTAGAGTCAATGCAGCAAGCTGGGAATTTTAATAAAGTGTGTCACACGCCAAGGTTGTGAGGGTAGTGATTACTGGTGACAAATCGCATGAGCAGGAGATAACCCTCCACTTGTCAGTTGTATGTGATGGCAACACTGAAAACTCATGGTGAAACTGGAGAACGTGACACACCGTGACAACAGATCAACACATCTCGTGGTCGGAATAGTGACAAACAGCAGCAGCAGTAGACTGCGTCCATCATTGTTGTATCATGGGACAGCATGCTCACCCTTTACCATACCATCCCCTGTTAGTCACATGTATTAGTTATATATTATACTGCATGGCTGAGTAGGGATAAATGGATTGTTCACTGCATACTAAGCAAGATACAACAAGAATTGCATTTTCGTTCATGGTTTACCTGGCTGAAGATCAAAATGTTTATAGATCTGATTGAGTGAACAGGAGAAAATGGCACAGGGCTGAAGTGTGACCCTGTAAAGACTTTGCTTAAGAATGACGCTACCCCTCAGAGCGCAACTACATCACATTGAGTTTTTATTCCAATGTTTTGCAAAGAGAAAAATAAGTTACAGAGAATGAAAGTTTATAAGGGCAATGCAAATCTTACGGAAGTGACAAGATTTGTTGTCACTATTTACACATCCAACATGTTACTATTCAATGTAAATGTCAAAATTATTCAACGCGGATTGGTAAAACAATAATAAGATTATTAGAAGAGAAACTATATACATACAGTGTTAACTGGGAAGTTGAATATATATTCATTGCTGTGGAGGCCAGGTCATTGAGCAGATTTAAGACAGAGGGCCCGATTTTACCAAAATTTTGCGCCCATTTTCGGGCGCAAAATCACAGTAAAGTTGGGCGTCGGGCCTAAAACGCAAACTGCATCCGACTCATGGCAGATCGCATCTTTACCGAGCCCCGATCCGGGCGCGGGTCTGGTGCACGCCCGAATCGGCCGGCGTGACGATTTAATTGCATTTGCATGCATTTAAATCAACTTAATGAAGCTCGCGCCCAACTTTACCGACGAATCCTACTTTACCAGGTTGCGGCCCATTTCGCGTCCGCGCATTAAACGACCTGCTAAATAAAAGTCCGAATGGGACTCCAATTCAGCAGGGGAACCGCCAAAGCCAATCCCCCCCCCCGACCATCCTTCGTGGACCCCCCCGCGAACCACCCCGGCAGCCCACCACCCCGCCAGCAGACAACCCCCCCCCCGCCCCGGCATCGGACACCCCTGGGAGGCAGGCCCCGCCAGCAGACACCCCCCCCCCGCGGCCCCGGCATCGGACCCCCCTGGGAGGCACACCCCCAACCTAGCTTGATTGCTGGTCTCCTTCCACCATCCTTCCGATCTACAGTCCGTCCACAGCCTCCTGCACGTTCCTGGCCTTGCTCTGCCTTTCCCTGGGGGGGGGGGGATGGAGAAGGGGAGTGATGTGTCTGCCCCGGGGGGGGGGGGGGGGCTGCCAGTCTGCGGCCGATCCCTCCTCCCCACCGGAGGAGAGACCCCCCAGGGGCAGACATGTCACTCCCCTTCTCCATCCCCCCTCCCCCCCAGGGGCAGACACGTCACTCCCCTTCTCCATCTCCCCCCCTGCCCCACCCCCCCACGGAAAGGCAAAGCAGCACAGACAGCAGAGAGGATGAAAGGAATTCCCTTTGGTTGATAATGTCCAAATCACAGGAACTAAAAACCTGACAGTCCAAACTCTGGGATAATATTTCAAAATGTATATCCCCCCATCCATGTCCTGTAATATTATCCCAGATTTTGGACTGTCAGGTTTTTAGTTCCTGTGATTTGGACATTATCCTCCAAAGGGAATTCCTTTCATCCTCTCTGCTGTCTGTGCTGCTTTGACTTTCGCGCCCGGGCGCGCTGCCTGCGGTCTGTTCCGAACTGCGCATGCGCAGTTGGAGCTCCGGCCGCTCCAACAGCACTAAGCCCCGCCCAATAGACCGGCGCCGAAAAAAGGCATATGGGCGCGCTGGAGCGCGGCTGCCGGGCGCGGATCCGTTTGACAACCGGACCCGGGACTTAGTCGCAGTTTGGTAAAATCGGCCCCAGAGAATCAAGGCCCTTGATTGATAAGGAAGTCAAAGTTTATGGGGAAAATGCGGGAGAATGGGGTTGAGAAACTTATCAGCCACAATTGAACGGTGGAACAGGCTTGATGGGCCGAATGGCCTCATTCTGCTCCAATATCTTATGACATTATGATCTCGTACACATTTGCCTTGGAGAGCTGCTACTGTAATCTGACTACAGATTCATGGGATTACTACATTGGATCTGTCTTGGAGGTAGTGATTGACAGCAGTATCAAACAAAGAAACATCGGCGCATGCCACGTACTGCTGGCCTCCCAATCGCTGGCCAGCTCAATCACTGACCAGCCCCACGATCCCTGCACTGCTGGGCTCCCGGACCTCTCCCAATGTCCCCCCTAGCCCCCACCAGCCCCGATCTCCCCGACACACCACGTCCTCCCGCAGTCCCAATGGCCTCAACCTACCCCCCCCGCAGACCTTCTACCCTGATGGCTAGCCCCAATCAGCCCCTTCCTTTCCTCTGCCACTGATCCCAAGTGCAATGTGGCAGCAGGACCCCCCTCCGATCTCTCCCCCCATTGGCCCTGCCCCCATAAGCCGTGCCCCTCTGGCCCCACCCCCTTGGCATTGCCTGATGCCTGGTGGGCAGTGCCAAGGTGCTCCCTAGGCATTATCGGGGGGTCAGACTGGCACTTCCAGGCTGGCAAAACCCAGGGGCCATCCCACCTTACCCCCAACCTCCTGTGGGGGCCTCCATGCCCCCCTTTGCTCCAGCAAAGCCACGCCGCCAATTCTCCATTAGTGGGGAGCTGGCCACTGTGAACCACTCCTGGCAGGTGGGAGAGGCTAGCAGGCCCAAAGACTTCAGTCCCGGGCCCACTAATGATATCAAAATGGAGATTTAAATGACAACACCGGAAATCTGGGGCCTGGAGACCCGCGGAGGCTGTGGCGCCCAGCCTGTTGCACTACTCTAGCAGCACAGTGGGCTGGGAGAATTGCCCCCACACTGTTTTGGCCTCAACTACTTCATGTGGTAGCGAATTGCACAGACTACCACTCTCCACAGTTTCTCCTCACCGAAGTCCTAAATGGTCTACTCTGTATCCTCAGACTGTGACTTCTGGTTCCAGACAGCCTCACCATCGGGAACATCCTTTTTGCATCCATCCTATCTGATCCTGTTAGAATTTTATAAGCTTCTGTGAAAGCCTCCCTCATTTTTTCGAATTCCAGCGAACAATCCTAACTGACTCAATCTCTCCTCGTATATCAGTCCTGCCATCCCAAAAATCAGCCTGGTAAACCTTCTCTGCACTCCCTCTAGAGCAAGAACATCCTTCCTCAGATAAGGAGGCCAAAACTGCACACAATATTCCAGGTGGGGCCTCACCAAGGCCCTGTATAATTGCATCAAGACATCCCTGCTCCTGTTCTCGAATCCTCTCTCTATGAAGGCCAACATATCATTTGCCTTCTTTACCGCCTGCTGCACCTGCATGCTTACCTTCAGTGACTGGTGCACAAGGACACCCAGGCCTCATTGCACATTCCCCTCTCCTAATCTATGGCCATTCAGAGAGTTGCCTTCCGTTTTTGCTACCAAAGTGGATAACCTCACATTTATCCAAATTATACCGCATCTGTCAATCATTTGCCCACTCAGTTAACTTGTCCGAATCACACAGAAGGATCCATGCATCCTCCTCACAGCTCACCTTCCCACCCAGGTTTGTAACATCTGAAAATTTGGAGATATTACATTTAGATCCCTCATCTAAATCATTAACATTTATAGTGAATAGCTGGGGTCCCAGCACTGATCCCTGTCGTACCTTACGAGTCACTGCCTACCATTTGGAAAAAGACACATTTATTCCTACTCTTTGTTTCTTGTTTGCCAACTAGTTTTCTGTCCATCTCAACTCACTACCCCCAATCCCATGTGCTTTAATTTTACACGCTAATCTCTGATTAGCCTTCTGAAAGTCCAAATAAACCACATTCACTGATACCCCTTATCAACTCTGCTAGTTACATCTTCGAAGAATTCCAGTAGATTTGGATGAGACCCTGTTCTGGCCAGGCACAGCAAACTGGGAGACTCATAACATGTTTGACTCCTGGCAAGAATCCCAATTTGGCCTCATGACTGATTCAATGAACCAACCGGAATCCTGGCTGGTCCGCGGAGAATTTACCCTTCCTTGTGTATAGTCTTATCTTCAAATAAAGAACATACATTATTGATTTACCAATCCGTGTTGAATGACTGGTATGTTTACACTGTTTGGAAGATGGTAACATTGTAACAGTAAGGTTTTTGAAGACTTAACTGAGTATACAAACTCAACTCTTTCATATACAGCTGGAAAACTGCTGTGCATGTGAAACAACCATCAAGTGCTACTCAGTCAACAGCACTCCATAGATCATCCCCATTGTACCATCATTCTGGGACATAGTACCTGCCTCCAGCTCGCAGACGCTGAGCCCCTGTAAGATTGTTCAAATTTGAGATATCTTAATTAGTATAAGTCTAGCCACTGCAATGTTTGTGTAGGAGCAGAGATTAAATAGCTGACTTTGGAGGGTCTAGCATTAAGCAGAACTCCACAGGGAGCAGAATCCATTATTACTGCTTATTATCCCTTCAGGAGGTCCAGGGTGTGTTTGCCTCCCAATGATTAGATAAGATTGGAAACACGTGAGGCTTTATATGTGTTAACCTATATCCCTGCTTCACTGTACACTAGCCCAAAACCCTAGAGTACCGTGCCACCCTGATGCTCCTGTACCAGTAAGATTTCAGAACGAAACCTCATTCTATAATCATGGGTGAAAGATGGAATCATTGAGATGCAGTTATCATGGGGAAAATTACAGGTTTGATTCGGTTATATCATATTTTAAATGGACATTAGGCGGAATATCTAATTTGTCTTGTAATAAATTAAATTTTTGGGGAGCAGTTCAGTTTCAGGCTTCAATGATTTTGTTCTGTATTCTTGTTGCAGTAGAGGCTGTCAGAGATAAATCTACAGTTATAACTCAAAAAGATTGGTCTCATTAAAGATCTGATATACTTTCTGTACTAATGTGAGACTTGGTTATTCTCCCTTCTGTTATTCTGAGAAGGAAAAGCGGAAAGTGTTCTTGAATGTGAGCTGAATAGCTGATCACTGATTCAGGAGCCTCACACACCTGGCACATTTGGCCTGGCGTGATTCACACAGGAGCATTTGTTTCCAGTTTCAAAGTTGTTGAATCCCACCTCAGTTGCGCTGCCAGCACCAGCAGGAAATGCACTGGTCTTCCCATTAGTGGCAGCACTTAAATTTCATTTGGGAGAATTGCAGCCACAATTTTAACTGGAAGGCTGAGTATATATATCTGCCTTGAAAAGCTACTATTGTATTCGGAGTACAGAGCCATGGGACTATTACATCTTATCCTCTCTCAGTGGTAGTGATTCACAGCAGCTTAAGATACGCTCTCTTCAAGGTACATGTACATCATATCAAAACGTATTAAGCCGATAATGGTCCCATTATCACCCTCTTTTGCCTTGTACTGTTATCTTCTGTATCATTTAATCACCCTTACACTCTCCTTTCTCTTTTGTTCTTTCATACTTGGCACCCCTCAATACACCCACCACGACACTTTTTTCTTGCTCTGTACTTCGTTATAAGCTAAAGCACAATCATTTTCTGGATCAGATAAAAGGTCATCTACTTGAAAGATTGGTCTTGGTATTAATTTAGAGATTCATTGTGTGTAGGGATGGGAGACATTTCACAAGGAGAATTTGGAATTAAGATCAGTGTATCTCCCTGTGGCTTTTTAACACCGCTGCTTTATTATCATTTCACTTGCTGCTCTTGAGTTGATAGCATGGCAGTGAACAAGGTAAGATTCCAGATGAAGCATTCTCAACTCCAGCGTTTAAAGGGCCAAGACAAAGATGGAATTTTGGATTGGATGAAGAACTGTCAATATGGAATCAGGATAATTGAAACATTCACCCCATTTTAATAACCCCTCACTTGTAGTGCTGTAGTGGAGTCAGAGATAGAAATACCCTTCCCTGGCAATGAGAGGATGAAACTTATTGTTGGAACAAAAGATAAATGGTTGGTGGTTGGCCCAAGAGATCAGCAGCAGGAGCATTGTGCATCTTCCTGGATTCAGTGCAGGGAATGCTTTAATGATCTAACAAGGTCAGGAAAGGTGATCTTTCACCTACATCCTGCTGTGCAGTTCACCCCACACCCTCACTCCACCTTGTCAAGCTGAAATCCCTGGTTGCAGACCACGAAAGAATGAGACAACCAGAAGTGGTGCTCCAGGAATCTCACAGCTCAAAGCTGCAGAAGAGGATTTGTTAGAGGACAGTGGTGTCTCAATGTCCCAGGCACCAGGGATCAGGTTACAGAGATCTCCCAGAGAGTTGGTAACACTATTAGATGTCAGTGACCCAAATTGTATGGACATAGGTCTCAGGCCTTCAACCTGTCATATAACATTCAGTCAGGCTGATGCAATTTCAGCGGCAAGTGAAATATAAATATTGTCATGATGAAAAGTTGCAACATTCCTACCTTGTTAATATTAATTCACATTGTTTCTCTCTATCGGGGCCTTCATCCGTGCAACAGCAGTTAATGGACTTACACGAGTGATCAATTCTCAAAAGAGCTGATTCCTTATGAGGGCGGCAGAATCACAGAACCATTGCTTATGATGCACCAACCCAAAGACTCACACTTTCATAGAAGAAGTAAAAAAAGGGAGTTTCGTAAGTTCATAAGTGCGCAAAAGCAGACAGAGGTGACACTAATGGGATTCACCTGTCAGCTTTCTGACAGGCGTCATCAACCAAGTGTGAAATAGGTATCCTTATCACCTAACAACCACCTCTTACATGTTTTTCTAGATCCAAAGGCTTCAGGAAGCGAGGGCATATAAGATTCTGAGTGGGGTGGGGGTGAATGGGGGTGAGGGGAGGCACTGAAAGGATAGGTGCTGAGAGGAATCTAGAACTAGGGGCACAGTTTAAAAATAAGGAGTCTTCCATTTAAGGCAGAGATGAGGAGGAACATTTTCTCTCAAAGGATCATGAGTCTTTGGAATTCTCTATCCCTGGAAACAGTGGAGGCTGGGCCGTTGAATATATTCATGGCTGATTTAGAGAGATGTTTGATTGACAAGGGAGTTAAGGGTTATGGGGGCAAACAGAAAAGTGCAGTTACAGCGTGATGCGCGATTAAATCACTCGGGAGGCTAGATTGTACCCGGGAAATAAAGGCTTTTATTACTAACAAGAATGGAGCACACTATATACAATACAATCCCAGACTAAAGGGTCACCAGGCAGTGCAGTGACCTTTATACTTCCCCAGGTAGGCGGAGCCAACTGGAGTGTACCACAGAACAATATCAACCCTAACCCCAACAGTGACAACAGTAACATATCTACAAACACCCATAGTGCTGACCATCCATGGCTCAGCACTCATAGTGGTAACCAACTATGGTTCACCACACAGCGACAATCAGATCAAGTATGATCTTACTGAATGACGGCGCAGGCTCAAGGGGCTGAATGACATATTCTTGCTTCTATTTCTTATGTTATATTCTTTCACAGAATGAAAACGTCATGGCAGCTCTATGGGATTTTAAGCATACCTGCAGAGATGTTTTCTGATTGAAGACCAGTGGGATATGTCGTGGACATAGCCCTGGAAGAATCCAGAGGCAAGAAGATTGAGGGTGGTGGTCACTTTGACAGCCAGTAGTAACACATGGCCACCAGGTCCAGTGGAAAGCATGTGTTCCAGCAGGCTGCAGATGTCTGCCACACCTGATACAACAACTTGAACCTCCTGAAGAACCCTTGTTGCAAAGGGCCCAGCTCTTCCAGTCTCCAAATAGGTCGTATACCAGAGGTACCCCAAAGATACACATCTAAAGTCTCAATGAAAGCACTCTGCTGGAATTAATTTCCAATGGATACATTCCCTGCATCCGGAACCCTCCACAAACATCTCCAACTCTGAATTACAGTCGGGAACTTAGGATTGATCCTTGAAAGGGGTCACATTACCACACTTATCTAGTTCCTAGGTAACTATGCATCTGACCACCCCACCTAACGTCCCACTGAAAACGCCCCCCTGACCCTTAAACCCCTGATGGTCCAATCCCCCACACCCTCTGACTTCCAGGACCTACTGACCCCCCCACAACTCTCCAATAACCCCCCGACTTAAAGACTCCCCCTCAATCCTCTGATTCCATTGACTCCCCGACTTCCTCCCAATGCTACAACTTCCCACAACCCTCTCACGCCACAATGGCCAGACCTCGCCATGACCTCACCACTTCCTGCCCAGCCTGCCACCCTGCTACCTTACCCACTCTAACACCAACCACCCTACCACCTGATGCCCTGCCCAGTTTCCACCCTACATATCTGCCACCTACCACCCTACCCACAATACCACCCACCACCATCATCATACCCAGCTGCCAACCTTCCTCTCTACCCACCCTTTTCACTCACACTCATCCACTGAGGCGATGGAAAGTTATTTAAATTCCTCCGAGCTCTTCACTGTGTTAGTGAATGAAGCCTTACCAAAATACAGCAACTGGTGCCAAAAAAAGTGAGTGTGGCTTGGCTTCCCCCGATGATCTTGCTGTATGAGAAAGGACTCCAAGAACAGGGTCTTTGCATTTCTGAAGAGGCCTGATTCGGACGTGTGGGTGGGAAATATGGAACTCTGGATCAAAGATAATAATTAGGCACAGAGTGGCAATCTGATGGTGATTGACACTTCTGGGAAGATTTGGCTTGAAGGTCAAAAACCATATACCCTTTGCTGCGGGTAATGCCGCCTGTGAACTGTACCCTCTTCTCCTCCCCTCTCAGATGCCCAGTTATAGGGAGGTGATGACCTAGTGGCATTATCGTTGGACTATTAACCCAGGAACTTAGCAAATGTTCTGGGGGCCCGGGTTCGAAACCCGTCACGGCAGATGATGGAATTTGAATTCAATATAAAAAATTAAGAATCTACTGATGACCATTAAACCATTGCCGATTGTTGGAAAGCCCATCTGGTTCACTGATGTCCTTTGGGGAAGCAAATCTGACGTCCTTGCCTGGTCTGACCTACATGTGACTCCAGAGCCACAGCAATGTGGTTGACTCTCAACTGCCCTCGGGCAACTAGGGATGGGCAATAAATGCTGGCCAAACAAAAGCTGCAGGTGTCTGAGCAGTAGACTGCTGCTGGTCACTTTGTTCATGTCTGATGTTCACACCACGGCAGCTAAGCAGCAACTCGGCTCTGATTCTGAAAGCCTCCATGTAGAAAGTAAGCTTCCAGCAGAAATATGATTCTCCCATCGTGACTCCCACTTTTTCTGGCAGGTCACAGTGGGAGATGTGCGTCACCAGCCTTGTACCAGGATTTGAGCATGCGCCAGGAACGCATGCGCATCTCCCAGAGCCAGCGAACATTCACCAGTCAGACCACGCTGGAAACCGGCGGGAAGGCAGGTAAGTCATTTAAATCTGTTTGAAATGTATTTTAAATATGTTTAGCTGTTCATTATCAGGAACTTTCAGGTCCTGATTAAATCTCCCACCCCGCCAGGGGTACTTCATTCCGGTGGGATTTAGAGTAGCTCCCCACGTTCGGGGAACTAGGGGGAGACCCAGCCGAAATGAAGGGGGGGGCAATCGGTGCCCTCCAGGGGGTTGGGCAGTGGGGATGTGGTGCCCCCTATGCATGGGCACCCTGGCAGTGCCAGCCTGTGTCCTCTGGCACTGCCCAAGGGGCAAAGTACCCATGCATAGGGAGCACCTTGGCACTGCCTGTTGGGCATTAGGCAGTGCCAAGGGGTGGGGCCTACTGTGGGTGGGACCTAGGGGCGATCGTTGAGGGTGGGGGGTCCTGCTGCCACTCTGCAGACAGGATCAGACTTGGATGGAGGAAGGTTAGCAATTAGGGCGGGTGGGGGGGGGGGGGGGGGGGGCGTGGTGTGGGGGGGGGGGCTGCCTTCTGGGGGGGGAGTTTGACTCTGGGGGAGGGTCAGCGGGTGGGGGATCTGCTGGGGTGAGTGGGGTGGGGGGATCGCCACTGCTGGAGGTGGGGTGGGCTTTACACCAGAGTGCTCTGGGACAGAGGTTGTCAGGGCTGGCCTGGGAATTGTTGTGGGGGCCACGATCGGGCCTTGGGGGGGCGGGGGGGTGGGAGGCAGTTGGAGGGGCAGCACTGCGGGGGTCCCGGGCTGACCAGCGATTGAATGGAGGGATACAAATGATTGGTCTAGTTGGACCAAGGAGCGGCACAGGCTTGGAGGGCCGAAGGGCCTGTTTCCTGTGCTGTACTGTTCTTTGTTCTTTGTTCAAACGGGGAGACTGACAGATCGGGACCACTGCGCAGAGTTCCAGAGCTGTCAGACTCCGGTGCGAATAGGCCCCGCCCCCCCCCTAGGTTTTTAATGAGATTCACGACTGGGACCCCTGCAGTGCACAGAGTGCGGAGATTCAGGTGAGAAGCTGAACTGACAAAACAGTCGGGATCGGGAACAGTTTTTCCGCTAATTCAGCAGTTTTGGGAGAATTGCGGCCAATATTTCCCACTTTGCAGTAAAAAAGCAGCTGCGAGTACCGATCTTTGTGTGCAATGTTTCCGTGAATGCTGATCAATCACTTCAATTACTACTTTGCTTTTACATCCAAGAAGCAGTGAAACCTGGATGTGTTGTTAAATTTGAAAGTCAGTTCTGTATCTAGTTGAACCATTGCTGTCTGTTAACAGGCAACCCATTTCTCAGGGAGATTGCATGCTTTCGTTAAATGAGGAAGTTAACAGGCTGGAACCAGCTTCCGAATGAACTCTCAATTTTCCCAGCTTTCACAAGTATCCAAATCCACGTGCCTCTCCAGGTAAAGCTTCCTTCGATTAACTCTGATTCTATCTCCACAGATGCTGCTGATTTCTTCCAGCGTTTTCTGCCTTTATTTCAGATTTTCTAAACTGTTGGTGCCTTTTACCCAAGCTTGTGCATCTGGCTCACCAAATCAGTGGAGGCAGAATTAAACTGGACCCACTCTCTGGTGCTACCGCGATTGTCTTGAAACAGGTTAAAACTATGGGACCATTAGGGATGGGTTTGGGAAGACTGACATAGAAACATAGGAAATAGGAGCAGGAGTATTAATGATTTGGATGAGAATATAGGAGGCATGGTTAGTAAGTTCGCAGATGACACCAAGATTGGTGGCATAGTGGGCAGTGAAGAAAGTTATCTCCGATTGCAACGGGACCTTGATCAATTGGGTCAGTGGGCTGACGAATGGCAGATGGAGTTTAATTTAGATAAATGCGAGGTGATGCATTTCGGTAGATTGAACTAGGGCAGGGCTTACACAGTTACTGGTAGGGCATTGGGGAGAGTTACAGAACAAAGAGATCTAGGGGTACATGTTCATAGCTCCTTGAAAGTGGAGTCACAGGTGGACAGAGTGATGAAGACGACATTCAGCATGCTTGGTTTCATCGGTCAGAACATTGAATGCAGGAGTTGGGACGTCTTGTTGAAGTTGTACAAGACATTGGTACGGCCACACTTGGAATACTGTGTACAGTTCTGGTCACCCTATTATAGAAAGGATATTATTAAAGTAGAAAGAGTGCAGAAGAGGTTTACTAGGGTGCTACTGGGACTTGATGGTTTGAGCTATAAGGAGAGGCTGGATAGATTGGGGCTTTTTTCTCAGGTGCGTAGAAGGCTGAGGGGTGATCTTATAGAGGTCTATAAAATAATGAGAGTCAAGGATCAGCAAGATATTCAATATCTTTTCCCAAAGTTAGGGGAGCCTAAAACTAGAGGGCATAGGTTTAAGGTGAGAGAGGAGAGATACAAAAGGGTCCAGAGGGCAATTTTTTCACACAGAGGGAGGTGAGTGTCTGGAACAAGCTGCCAGAAGTAGTAGTAGACATGTGTACAATTTTGTCTTTTAAAAAGCATTTAGACAGTTACCTGGGTAATATGGGTATAGAGGGATATGGGCCAAATGTGGGCAGTTGGGATTTGCTTAGGCATTTTTTAAAAAAAGGGCAGCATGGACAAGTTGGGCCGAAAGGCCTGTTTTCATGCTGTAAACCTCTATGATTCCATAACTCCATGAGTAGGCCAATTGGTCCTTTGAGCCTGCTCCACTATTCATTATGATCATGGCTGATCATCAAATTCAATACCCTTCATCCCTTCCCCCCATATCCCTTGGTCCCTTTCGCCCCAAGTAACTAAATGGCTTGGGAAGGTGTCAGGTGACATGCCTGTTGCCTTCCCATCACTATGTTATTTTACCACTGACAGGACTGGTGACAGGATAGCCACCTGCCCAATGCTCAGTTGGGTCACCGCATTGACCAATTATGGGTCCCTCCCTGCCTCTGCTGACATTTTATCAGCAATGGGGTGATCCTCCACTGCTTGAAGAAACCACCAGGCAAACCCTGGCTGCCTCCTAATAGACTCTGAAGTGACTATCCTTTTTGGGCCCAGGAAGGTGCCCTGAGAACATCAGTGCAACGTCCCTCCCTGCCTGACTGCTCCTGGTACCCACAAACCCCAATTACTTTACGTTGAGGCACTCATCCATCAATGCACTCTCATCCTCCAGGAGCAGCCCTGGCAGTGCCACCACTCTTTTATTGGACAATAGCCTGGCAGCAACCTGTAAAATATAATCTCACTGCCTGCTCAAGCCGGGTGACCCCTCGCCACCTCCAAACAATCACTGTCTATTATCCTCACAGTGGATAGAAATCTGATAATAATTCTCTCAATTGAGTGACCAAAGCGCACGTTGATAATTTGGAGACAGATCAGAGGGGGTGAACTTTCCATTGTTATGGATGCAGGGTTCTACAACATGGTTATGGTTAATACTGCCTCTTTTAATTCAAAGATAAATGGCGTAGTGGGGAGGGATATATGATATCAAACTAGCTCTCTCCAGCAATAATCCTATGTGACCTAGTTACCATGGGAACCAGGGCTGCAAGTCAAGCCCTATTGAAACCAATGTGCCAGATTTAACACCTGAATGGAAAGGGAGAAAAAGCTACTCTTGCTGCTTGCGGACTTACTGACACAGAGACACTGGAGTGAGAGAGAGACCGGGACAGGGAAACAGCAGTTGTTTTGAATAACAGGAAAAAGGCTGTTCTCTGTTAGCCACCAGACAGAATGGGTGTGGGAGAATGCATTCTGGTGAAGGAGACTGGACCAATAGAAATTTAAAGGCACTGGTGTGGCTGGGAGAATGATTCCCAGGAGACTGAGGGAAATTACTTTCAATGGGCCCTGGATGTTACTATTTAGCAAAACAGGGAGAGGCAGGTCAGTGAAAGTTGGAAGTAACTTTGGATTGGTCTCCATAATGACTATGTGTGGGATTTTGCAGTCCTGCCAGTGGAGGCATTGTTGAAGGTAGGACAAGAAAACCTGGAGAGCATCCAAAAGTCAATTGATATCCACCCCTGAGGCCAGAAAATCCCAGCCAATAATTCTGTGTGAGCGTAATATAATGTTTAAGCACAGCATGGTATTTTTCTTTGTGTTAGGAAGCTAAGGGTGGATATCTTTTCTGTATTTTAGTCTATAAGTTGCCTTCTAAATAAGGTCTAGTTGGTGTTGATTTTAGTTTGTTTGTTACAGTAAAAGTCTTAAGATGTGAAAGCTTGTTGTGTGATCCTTTGAGTCAGTCACTGAGAGTTCAAACCTCATTTCAAGAGTTATCAGACTCTCTGGGGATCAGAGCATCAGTCATTAAAATTAAATTGATTATGTTTGAGTGGAGTAAGTTGGAAAAGTATTATCAAATGCAATGCAAGGATAGGCTTCCAAGATGGGATACAGCACATGCAACAAACAACAGGAATTGGAGACATCTACAATTGATTCCAAATTGAAAGGAGAGCAGGTCAAATCATAATTTCCTGGCTAAGACTGAGTATAAATTAGATGAATCTCAACCTGAAGGTCTTACAGTTCAACTTTTATTGATTTCTTGAATATCCATTCTGGATAATAGGATGGTACCGATACATACAACAGTAGACTAAAGCGAGAATTTTCAGTGCCCAGATTGTGAGAAAATCAATTTGTTATGGAGGAAATAACAAGAGATGAACAATCAACTATTCAGAGTCAAAATAATCCCCTTGCTTATTTATAGACTGCAGGCAGGCTACCCTAAAGACCTGTCAGGATATGGTTCTTTCATTAGCAGAAAAAAAGGGAGATGCAATGAGAATATGTTTCCACTTGAAGAGCATTAGTTCAAGTAACATGGCTAAGACAGGAAAATCCAATGTTTACTCAAGCCTGATTCTGTGAAATGTTGAGTTGTTAGAGCAAAATCAAATGTTTTTGCTTTCAACCTGTAAATAAATTAATTTCCGAAACCAATGGAGAGTGACATAGTTGGTTCTGAGACGGGGGTCCTGAATTTTAATAAAGGAAACTACAATGATATGAGGCACGAGTTAGCAATGATAGATTGGGAAATGTTACTTAAAGGGATGACGGTTGGTAGGCAATGGCAAACATTCAAAGAGCGCATTGGTGAACTGCAACAATTATTAATCCTTGTCTGGCACAAAAATGAAACAAGGTGGCTAAACCTTGAGGGAAATTAAAGATAGTATTAAATTCAAGGAAAAAGCACATAAATTGACCAGAAAAAAACAGCAGACCTGAGCAGTTTAGAATTCAGCAAAGTAGGACTAAGGGATTGATTAAGAAAGGGAAAATAGAGTACGAGAGTAAGCTTATGGGGAATATAAACTGACTGCAAAAGCTTCTATAGGTATGTGAAGCAAAGAAAAATTGGTGAAGACAAATGCAGGTTCCTTACAGTCAGAAACAGGGGAATTTGTAATGGGGAGCAACAAAATGGCTGATCAACTAAATACACACTTTGGTAGTGTCTTCACAAAGGAGACACAAATCTCCATCATGGAGTATTTACGGAAGTGGCCCCAGAAATAATGAATGCATTGGTGGTCATCCTCCAAGATTCTATAGACTCTGGAACAGTTCCTACAGATTGGAGGTGACCTAACGTAACCCCACTATTTAAAAAGGGAGGTAGAGAGAAAACAGGGAATTATAGACCAGTCAGAACAAAGAACAAAGAACAGTACAGCACAGGAACAGGCCCTTCGGCCCTCCAAGCCTGTGCTGATCTTGTTACCGATCTAGACCAATGATTCCCTGACTGTTCATGTATCTATTCAGATAAGTCTTAGATGTCGCTAATGTATCTGCCTCAACCACCTCACTTGGCAGCGCTTTCCAGGCCACCACCCTCTCTGTGTAAAAAACTTCCCCCGCACATCTCCACTGAACCTTTCCCCCCTTAACTTGAACTTGTGCCCCCTTGTAATTGTCATTTCTGCCTTGGGAAAAAGCTTCCAACTGTTCAGCGTATCTATACCCCTCATCATTTTATAAACTTCTATCAGGTCGTCCCTCAGCCTCCATCTTTCCAGAGAGAACAATCCCAGTTTATTCAATCTCTCCTCATAGCTAATACCCTCCATACCAGGCAACATCCTGGTAAACCTTTTCTGTACTCTCTCCAAAGCCTCCACGTCTTTATGGTAGTGAGGTGACCAGAATTGGACACAGTATTCCAAATGTGGCCTAACCAACATTTTATATAACTTTAACATAATTTGCCAACTTTTATACTCGATGCCCCCTCCAATGAAGTGAAGCAAGCCATATGCTTTCTTCACCACCTTTTCCACCTTCACTGCCACTTTTAAGGATCTGTGGACCTGCACACCCAGATCTCTCTGTGAGTCTATGCTCCTGATGGTTCTGCCATTTACTTTATAGCTCCCACCTGGATTGGACCTACCAAAGTGCATCACCTCACATTTATCCACATTAAATTCCATCTGCCATTTCTCCGCCCAATTTTCCAGCCTATCTGTATACTGCTGTATTCTCTGACAATCTTCATCATTATCCGCTTCCCCACCAATATTAGTATCGTCCGCAAACTTGTAAACAGATCAGCTATGTTTTCTTCCAAGTCATTTATATATATTACAAGCAGCGGAGGTCCTAGCACTGATCCCTGCGGAACACCAGTAGTTACAGACCTCCATGCAGAAAAATACCCTTCCACCACCACTACCCTCTGTCTTCTATGGGCAATCATGATGTGGAGATGCCGGCGTTGGACTGGGGTAAACACAGTAAGAGTTTTAATAACACCAGGTTAAAGTCCAACAGGTTTATTTGGTAGCAAATACCATTAGCTTTCGGAGCGCTGCTCCTTTGTCAGATGGAGTGGAAATCTGCTCTCAAACAGGGCACAGAGACACAAAATCAAGTTACAGAATACTGATTAGAATGTCAGAATCTGTGATTCGCATTCTAATCAGTATTCTGTAACTTGATTTTGTGTCTCTGTGCCCTGTTTGAGAGCACATTTCCACTCCATCTGACAAAGGAACAGCGCTCCGAAAGCTAATGGTATTTGCTACCAAATAAACCTGTTGGACTTTAACCTGACATTGTTAAAACTCTTATTGTATTCTATGGGCAAGCCAGTTCTGAATTCATCTAGCTAGTTCACCCCTGATCTCATGTGATTTAATCTTTTGCACCAGCCTGCCATGTCAAATGCTTTACTAAAGTCCATGTAGATAACATCCACAGCCCTTCCTTCGTCAATCATTTTTGTCACCAACTCAAAAACTCAGTTAAGTTATTGAGACGTGACCTCCCTCGAACAAAACCATGCTGTCTATCGCTAACACGACCATTCATTTCCAAAGTATATAGATCATATCTCTAAGAATCTTCTCCAACAATTTCACTATCACTGACGTCAAGCTCACTGGCCTATAATTACCGAGGTTATCCTTACTACCCTTCTTAAATAACGGGACAACACTGGCTATCCTCCAATCCTCTGGGACCTCACCAGTGGCCAAGTATGGATTTGTTCATGAACAACCTATCTAGGCTGACAGGAAACTGCAATTATGGAATCTTAAGGATGAAATAATTTATGACAGAGTTGAGGTAGAGGTCATAGTTGAAGTATTATCAGCTCTCTTACAGATGAAAGGAGTTAACACAGTCCAGGAAGTACAAGGTACGAGGCTAATAGGGCTTATAAAACAAACTTGTGCTTGTTCACAAAAAAGGTGAAGTGCTTTGGAAAAGGTGAAGTGAGACCATCCAGTTTGTCAGTCAAGGGAAAGAAAGGGCACCAAAGCCTAAAGCCACCAAAATGGTGAAAAGGAGGCCATTCAGCCCATCTAGTCTGCATCACGGCCCTATTCCTGTAACCTATCAAATTACAAGATCATGGTAGGGCTATATTGAAACTCATGTTGACACATAAAGATAGAGGAATCTTCAAATACCTCTATGCCACTCAAAATCAAGAATATTCTCTCCTAAGCAGAAAAGCATGCTTAAACTTGTAGCAAATCTGTAAAGTGGATGAAGTTCCTGCTAAGCATTACAGCAATGCATTCAGGAATGAATTTCCAAAATTATTTACAGGCCTAGGAAAACTAAATCATATCAACCTTTGGGCTGCTACTAAACCAATCTGCCTCTTTACACCAAGGAAGTCCCTCACTAATCCTGGACAAAATCAAGGGTGAAACTGAGAAGATGCAACAGCAAAAAATTACATTACCAGTCACCATGCCAACAAAATAGTGTTCAAGAATGGTTACTGTCTCAAAACCAAGTGGCTCTATAAAAGTCTGTGTGGATTCAATTCAGTTAAACAGCTCAGTGGAAAATGAAATCCACCTCATGGCCTCAATGGATGAAAGCCTTAACAAATCAGACAAGAATACCATATTCACATGGATTGGATACAAACAGCAATTTTGGAAGTTGCCTCCCAAGAAAGGCTGGAATTTCCTGGCTGTTCACACTGGTGGGATCTCCTGGTCCCACCGAAGGCGCACACCCGTCGTGGGTTTCCCAGTGGCATGGGGTGCAGCCAATGGGAAGTCCCATTGACAGCAGTGGGACCAGAAGATACCACCACCAGCAAATGGTGTGCCACCTCCCTCTGTGAGAAACACGTTGCAGAGGCCAGAGAATCTCCCGCAAATAATCCAGAATTCTGACTACATTTATAAAGCCAGGCAGTCATTATTGCTTTAATAGATTTCCATTTGGTATTTTGTCTGCTCCAGAAATTTTCCAGAGAAGAATGTCTCAAACCCGAGAAGGCACGGAAGGAGTAATATGACATCTGGGCAACATATTTGTACATGGCTCCACAAGAGAAGAGCATGGCCACAGAATTACTGCTGCCCTAAGATTCTTTCAGGATGCAGTTCTAACATTGAATGAAAAATGTGAGCTTGCCTAACACATGATCAAATTTCTAGGTCACATGGCACAAGCTACTGGAATCACAGTTGATACACAAAAAACAGAAGTAATCAGAGAGCTTCAACATTCCAGGAATATTACTGAGGTTCAGAATTCCTTGGCAAGGCTAATCAAAAATGGGCCATTTCCAATCCAATTTAGCAGAGGCCAATGAACCATTGAGACAGCTGTTGAGACAGGATTAACTGTGGTTTTGGAATGTGGAGCAGAAAAATGCCTTTAAACTTTTAATCTCCTCTGAAATTTTGGTACATGACAACCTAAAGTTACTGACCAGTGTAGCAGCAGATGCACTGTTTACAGGTTTGCAGGCAGCATTATTTTAAGAGGTGGAATACGGAGACCAGTTTGCTATGCCTCAAGGTCATTATCAGAAATAGAATAATGATACACCATAATCAAAAAAAGCAGCATTGGCAGAAACCTGGACCTGTGAAAAAGTCTCAGACAACATTATGCATTGCGTTTCAAAATTGAAAAATACCATAAGCTAGTCACACTTCTGAACATGAAAGAAATTGTGAAGACACCGCGGATAATACAGAAGGAATCAAATAAGGGGATTTAAACTTCAAGGAGGTCGAACCATATATATCCCTAATTACACAACACTTACCAGCTATTGCAAAAAAGTTGCAGCAAATAAAACAAGCAGAGCAGCAAGATGTTGAGTGTCTCCAGATAAGAGGAATATTGTCTTGAAGACAATATCCCCTATAATCCAGCACTACAGCAAAACTTTGAGCATCGCAAGCATCTCACAGTCATTGATGATGTACTACTCTTCAATGAGAGAATAGCTATACTCAGAGCACTAGGCTTTGCAGTGTCCATTACCACCAGTTGTTCCTTGATATCACACTGAATGAATCAAATTGAATGACGGTTGGCTTCTGTGATACGAGGGACCTCAGGATGAGGTGTTTAGGTGAGTATTGAATTATATTCCTGAGATGGTGGATAAGCTTGTGCAGGACGCAGGGAAGGGGTTCAAGAGGTTTAGACATTTGTCACAGAATTTCCAGGGCAAAATTTTCCCGTCCCTCCCACCACAGGAATCATAGCGGGCGGGACAGGACCATACTCGTCTGGTCTGTTGACCTCGGGCAGGATTTTCCGGTCTTGGGGTGAGCACGGCTGGAAAATCCTGCCCCCAGTCTCTACTCTGCTCATTTTCACAGTATCAATTTGTTTGGAACACTTCAGTATCCAGTCAGCTATGATCCTCCAGATTTTGCTATTGTGTCGTAACATTGGAGGCCAACAGAAATGGCTGGGCTTTCTCTCATTCAAAATGTTCATTACCAGTTCTTTATGTGGGAAGAAGGTTACGTGTTATTTATCAATCAAAGCTAAATATAATCTCGGACCCGCTGTAGGATGGCACGTTCTGCTTTATTATCAGAGAAGTTACACATGAAGCTGAACACTGATGGATTCAGTGAATATGCCCACTTTTGACATGATAACAGAGATCAGGTGGATCAGTAATGAAGCAGCTGAAGATCATTGGGTTAAGAAGGACTCCTGCATCCGTGTATTTGATCTCTGACAATTGCAACCATTTCCTTGGTATTAGCTATAACTCCACTTGCTGGAGAGTTTCCCCTTTGTTCCTATTGGAAGGTTTAATGGGTGTCAATGATGGACAGATGAAGACCTTTTGGTTCATCCAGCCTGTCTCACACAAATATAATACCCATGCGAAAGCATGTGATTTTTTGAGTGAGGGAAAGCCTAAATAAAAACCCAGGGTCTGGGAAATCCCTCTCTGACCCATCGAGGCAATTAACACGAGTCCACTTTGCTTGAAGAAGTTCAGTGAAGTGACACGGCACTGTGGTTAGCACTGCTCCCTCAGCGCAAAGGACCCGGGTTCAATTCTGGCCTTGGGTTACTGTGTGTGTGGAGCTTGCACGTTCTCCCCGTGCCTGCTCTGGGTGCTTCGGTTTCCTCCCACAGTCCAAAGATGTGCAGTTTAAGTGGATTGGCCATGCTAATTGGCTTTTAGTTTCCCAAGATATGTAGGTTAAATGGATTAGCCATGATAAAAATATGTGGTTATGGGGATGGGGCAGGATGGTGGGCCTGGATAAGATACTCTGTCAGAGAGTCAGTGCAGACGTTATGGGCCGAATAGCCTCCTTATGCACTGCAGAGATTCTATAATTTTATGATTGCAACCAGTTCCATGGGTCCACTATTCTCTGGACCCGTGGACAAGCACCTCATAACATCTGAACCTGGCATGTTGATCAATGTTATTACATTGAACAAAGATTGATGTGCTGACTTACTGATGATCAAGAATTGAAGAATAGGCTAGATTTTTCAGTCAGCAGCAAAGCAATGGTATTCATCGCTGACCTTGAAGAAAGCTACATCTAGTGATCTCTGTGGTGTGGACTTCCCCTTTCCTGACAGCAGTTTAAATCTGGTGCCGTGCCAAAGGAATCACCTTGTGTGCAGCAGCGATGCTAGCAAACAGGTATGCATCCAATCACATTGATCCACTCACTCACCCCAATCCAGGAAACTAAAAGCTCTTAATACCCTTCATGTAAAATTTAAAATTTGGATAGCAAAATGAATTAGCATTGAGTGGATTAAGATAGAAACTAAAATGAAGATAAACAAACTTCTATCAACTCTTCAGTGTGATGGTGTTGTTAGCGGGAGAGAGTCTCAAAGAAATCACTCGATGCTCAGAGTTGGTCATCGCTCTTTATTTTGCCGATGGGGAAACGGCGTCTGGCAAAGCCCAGTACCTCTCTCCCACAAACATAGAAAAAACAGCCATTCTTATACATCTTCCAAACATTTACACAGCCCATCATGGCTGGACCTTATTCAATAATATTGATTATAGATTATGTACATTAGTCACATAACCAATGAAAAAGGCATTATGTAATGTGGGCTTGTGCATTATCAGCTCGTGGTCACATGGACACGACTCATGGCACCTCATTAATATTATCTTCTTTTCTCCCATCTGGAGTCCTTGAGTTTACAATACTCCTTGTCCGGTGAGCCTCCTGATCATTTTCTATGAATGCCCTCCCTAATCTTATGTGTCTGGCTTCCATCCGAGACCTTGAACCATAGGCTAGTACCAGCCACAAGTATCTGTGGTAACTGTCTCTGCTGTTGTGCACAAGCTTGTGATTAAGCCAGCTAATTGTGTTCAGGAATGTGGCTAACCCAGCTAGTATCCATTTTGTGTTGTTTTAATATTTTGAACTTCTGTTAACATGATGGAGCTGATATGCATGCATTTTGTGATCGTACAGCAATAAATTCATACACATTCATTACATAATATCTATTCCTATAAATATAAATTGTTATACAGGCACCTAGACCAACGATACTATTCCCTCCAAACCTATTCTTTAAATCTCCCTTCAACAATCCCCCCTTTCGATAAGAGGCTGAGGCCCCCACCACCCCCACTGCCCCCCCCCCCCCCAGCCCCTGAAACCGAAGCTTTGTAAAATATGCTAAGAATTGCAAATTGCCCAGTATTCCCTGCCTCATCATGCTGCAGTCATGTGATTTCAGGAATAATGGTCGGTTATATCAAGTTAAATTGGTCTGAGTTACCCTGCCCGCCATGCTGGGTCATGTCCCTTAAGGCTTTAGCAGTGGCCCTCATCCTTTTGCGTTGTCAGTATTTTTTGCAGGACCGGCAAGCGACAATGCCCCATGCAAGGGCTAGTCATACTTGTAGGCCTACTGCTATGTGTGAAATGATTCGAATCCAAGGGTGTATATTAACATTCAGTCCCCAATCCCACACTCTCTGCCACCCATTTTCTCCCTGCAATACTGCTTCAGTGTCCTTTTCCAAAGTCTGAAATTTTGTCTGCAGCTGGCGGTATAGTTTAACTGAGTAACCGACTTTAAATCTTAGCTCTCTCAGAGTTTCTGCTAGGTGTGGGATGGGGACCAGTTCTAGTTCTTTATAATTCTGTAGGGTATCGTGGAGGGTATCTGTGGCATTGATAGCCTCCGTGGTCCAGCGCCTAACTTGAATGATCCTAGCTAGGCCTATAGTGACGGGCCAAAGGGCTGTGAAACAAAAATTAGGTTGAGGGGTCATGCATAACAGGCCATTATAGCGATAGGAGGCCATGGTGGCGGAAACGCAATATTTGCCCTGGCCCACATATCTCGTACGGGCGAAGTGCCCGGAGGCTGGCTCGATCTCTAGAATACATCCCTCAGTACGGTTGAAACCACATTCGTCCATGTCTCCCTGTCCCACAGGATGGGGGCACACGGTAATGTCACCCCTCTGCTTACAACCCACAAGGGAGACTCCATGGAAGGAATTCAATACTATTCCCTCTAAACCTATTCTTTAAATCTCCCTTCAACAGTGTTAATCATTATGTAGAAATTTAACATTCCACAAATCTAAAGTGAGCTTTTCAGGGCTATTGAGAGTGTTTAGCAGTAACTATGCAGTTTGTAACCATTAAATACCCAATTACACCTCATCCAAAATGGTTGGAATATTTTTGAGGTTTGTTACTATGAAATCAGTAGCATCAAGAGTGGAAATCTTCACAGGAATTGTGTGATGTTCAACTCTATCAATATTGATATTGTGGACAGACATGTTTGTGGCAAGTAGTTTAGTGAGGTCTAAGTCAAGGGGTGAATTCCTTGTCTTGATTCTTTCATCATGTGATGGAAGTCAACACCTGACCTCAGCTGGTTTGGTCAATGGTAGACTTGATTAACCACTCTTGGTGGTGAAATATTTTCTTTCACAGTATATTCTTTACTCTTGCTCCCCTTAGTCATCTTCCAAGAGATGTTTAAAAATTGCTGCCTTTTAGGGGAGTAGATGTTTTTAGTAGTTGGGACCTTTAAGAGGCGTACATCAGGAGGGACATGTGACCCGATCGCCCAATGGGGAACGAGGGTGGGGATCTTAGTACAGAGTGTGGGCTTTAGAGTAGATCCTGGAGCTGGAAGTGAGAACATTGTGAAAGGTCTCTGTATATTTATCTGCTTGTAAATAAACCATTATAGTTCATTATACTAACTGGTTGTCACCAATCCTTCCAATTACTACAATGGTGATCAGCAAAAGTTATCCTTGCAGTCTTTACCCTGAAGGCACAAGCCTTAATGTGGTCCAGAATAAATGTAGGGTAGCACACACCCTTCCCTCAGTCAGCTGGGAGTAGTTGCAAAAATCTAAGTGCACTTATTTATTTTGTCCTGGTTCTAATCCAGTTTAACAAATCTATTAATTTGAATTTCATAACATGCCAAGATAGGATTTGAACTCACAAACCATGGGCTGCTATTCCAGGAACATATTCACCAGACTATCATTAAAATTCCTAGGATCAATAGAGAAAAGTTGCCCGACATTCTTGATTCTGATCACTATCATCCGTGCTGGAAATTTGCTCAGTTTATCCTATTAACCTTAGATCTGTGCTGGACATTTTGGCATCAGTTCCTTCGGTCTCTTGGGGACATGGAAATTGCAACATGGCTCTTTTTTAATTGGATCTAACTCCCTCTTCCAATTAATCAGCTTAGCTGGTGAATTACTGTCAGCTTCACCGACCATTTCCAATGCCAGAAACAGGTGTTGATATTTGCAGCCTTCAAGCCTTGACAGACGAACAGTTTGAACCACACAGCATGACAGTTTTTCCGTGTCATGCTACTGCCGAATAATTTACGACTTAGGAACCTCACCACCAAAGTCTGTGATGCTGTTATTTTAAGATAAATGGAAAAGTAGTCACAAGGAAAGAAAAACATCATTTAACATCAGTGGATTTTCTCATGGGTAGCTGTCACCAACTCCTTTCACATTGATGATCGGAATTTTAATGATTGTCATTACTTGCTATTAGATGGTTGTGGGTAACCGAATGCAAAAATAGTCACCCACTGGAAAGCTAGCACAGCTTCAACACACATCTGTTTTGTGGGGTAGAATCTTGTGCCCATCTCTGTGTCAAGTTTGTTGGTGAAGCAGCATTTCATCCTGACACCTTCCTGCCTCCATTCTAATTAAGTTTGTGGCTGGAAAGCCCATGGATGGCCTACCCCCCTTCCCCCACCCCCCTTGATGGGGTATCACATAGAAACCTATAAAATTCTAATACAACTAGACAAGGTGGATGCAAAAAGGATGTTCCTGATGGTGGGGTCATAGTCTAAGGATAAGAGGGAAACCTTTTAGGACCGAGATGAGGAGAAATTTCTTCACCCAGAGAGTGGTCAGCCTGTGGAATTCACTACCACAGAAAGCAGTTGAGGCCAAAGCATGTTTTTCTGGAAGGAGTTATATATGGGGCAACGGAGTTCAAAGGATATGGGAGGAAAATGGGATCCAGTTATTGAGTTGGATGATCAGCTATGATCACAATGAATGGTGGGGTAGACTCGAAAGGATTCTGACCTAGTCCTGCTTCTATTTTCTATGTTTCTGTTTTTATGTGCTAGATCTTCTTGACCCCATGTTATGAAGTCAGGAGCTGAGTGCTTCATTGTAATGTAGAGAATACACCAACTTCATGCTGCCTCCTTTTTTCAATGGGTGCTGCATGCAATTAGTGTGACCCGCACTATTCCTTGATTACACGTATCAGCGGGGAAGCCCAAAATCATAACTTCCGAGCACCCAGCAACAGGTAGCCTGCACTACATAAAACTAGCCTGTACCTCTTAAAGGGGAAGCGCATTGTGGCCAGAGCAGATGCTGACAATTACACTTCAAGGAAACCTGCTCTGGCACAATATGGAGAGTACAGGATCCAAGGTTTTCCAATGCTGCACTGGAGGCCTTGCGCGAGGACCTGGAAAGGGGGAGAAATATTCTGTATCTGCAGAAGGGACAAACAGTAAAAACTGGGAAATGAGAGGACAGGTCTGAATTGGCCTTGTACACCTTAAAATGGTTCAGACCAAAATTCTTATTTCCCAGTTTTTAATGTCTTATTTCCCATTGGGTGACATTTCTCCTGTTCTCCACCTTCTGAACCAAGGTCTCCAGTGCAGCCTTGGATAGTCTTGGAGCTCTTTCCTTGCCTTGATCTCCCATCTTATGTCTTTCCCAACTTTTAGAATGACTTCCAGCCCCTGCTGCAGCGAGAAAGCACCTCCCCAGGTCGGGCTAACTTTAAGTAAATCTAACTTGAACTTCTGCTATTCCGTCACAATTCCAGCACCATTTCTCAGGTGTGTACCCACTCAAGAGCATGTTTAGTGCTGGCTGCAATGCTACAATTAATTACATGAGCAAGCAGCACAAATTTTACATGCTGCCTGATAATGAAGGCAAAATTGTCAGCGTTCTCTGTCATTACTCCTCTCAAGCTGACAGTGCCTTGTGGATTCTGCACAGAATAATGCTAAATTCTAGAAATTGCTGACACTGATTATAAGCTCCTTCAGAAGGTGTGCCATTGAAATCTCCCTAAAATGCAATCAATTAGAAATCATTCAAATGACAAGAACTTCCACTTTTACGCTCTCAGCCTTGCTGTAAAAACCCTTGAAAAAATTGCACCTTATTGATGAAGTGTAACAAGATTTTAACAGTGTACTAATTTCATAATTACTGCTAAAGAGCCTCACTGGTTTTGAAAGAATAATTTTACATTTATTGAATGTCAATTTTTTTCCTTATATTAAGAAATTCTTAAAGTATTTTTTTAAGTTTGTGATATTTTAGCTTACCTTAACCCCACGCATATATTCCAATGACTTATTTCATCATTTGTAAAATTTAAAATTAAATGTGAAGGAATTCAGTGGTTTCATTTCCTTTCCTGCTGTCCGTCAGAAAACCTCAGTGTGACTGGCTGCTTATCCTGTTTTGTTTTGCCTTCATAGGATGTGAGCATCAGTGGCAAGACCAGGACCGTTCCTCATCTCCAATTCATAGAATCATTAAATCCTACAGTGCAGAAGGAGGCCATTTGGCCCATCAAGTCTGCACTGGGGCAGGGTGGCACAGTGGTTAGCACTGCTGCCTCATAGTGCCAGGGACCGGGATTCGATTCCCAGTTTGGGTCACTGTCTATGTGAAGTTGGCACATTCTCCCTGTGTCTGTGTAGGTTTCCTCCGGGTGCTCCGGTTTCCTCCCATGGTCTGAAAGGCATGCTGGTTAGATGCATTGACCCGAACAGGCGCCGGAGTGTGGAGACTAGGGGAATTTCACAGTAACTTCATTGCAGTGTAAGCCTACTTGTGACTAATAAATTAACTTTAACTTTAACCAACCACAATCCCATCCAGTCCCTATCCCCATTAACCCCATGTATTTACCCTAGCTCATCCCCCTGACTAAGGGGCAATTTAGCATGGCCAATCCACCTAACCTGCACATCCTTGGACTGTGGAGGGAACTGGAGCACCCAGAGGAAACCCACACAGACACGGGGAGAACGTTGCAAACTCCACACAGACAGTGACCCAAGTCAGCAATCAAACCCGGGTCCCTGGCACTGTGGGACAGCAGTGCTAATCACTGTGCCATTGTGCCCTCAAGAAGGTGGAGAAGAATTGCTTTCTTGTACCTTAACATGATGAAATCAATACTGTAGGTTGGTGCAAAAGGTTGGATCTCATGGGATAAAGGGGGAGGTGGCTAGATGGGTAGAGAACTGGCTTGGTCACAGAAGACAGAGGGTGGTAGTGGAAGGGTCTTTTTCCGGCTGGATGCCTGTGACTAGTGGTGTTCCGCAGGGCTCTGTATTGGGACCTCTGCTATTTGTGATTTATATAAACAATCTGGAAGAAGGTGTAACTGGAGTGATTAGTAAGTTTGCGGACGACACGAAAATGGCTGGACTTGCAGATAGTGAGGAACATTGTCAGAGGCTACAGAAGGATATAGATAGGCTGGAAATTTGGGCAAAGAAATGGCAGATGGAGTTCAATCCAGATCAATGCGAAGTGATGCATTTTGGTGGAACTAGCATAGGGGGGAACTATACGATAAATGGCAGAACCATAAAGGGTGTAGATACGCAGAGGGACCTGGGTGTGCAAATCCACAGATCCTTGAAGGTTACGTCACAGGTGGAGAAGGTAGTGAATAAGTCATATGGCATGCTTGCCTTTATAGGGGACATAGAGTATAAAAGTTGGGGTCTGATGTTGCAGTTGTATAGAACGTTGGTTTGGCCGCATTTGGAATACTGCGCCCAGTTCTGGTAGCCACACTACCAGAACAACGTGGAGGCTTTAGAGAGAGTGCAGAGGAGGTTTACCAGGATGTTGCCTGGTATGGAAGGGCTTAGTTATGAGGAGAGATTGGGTAAACTGGGGTTGTTCTCACTGGAAAGACGGAGGATGAAGGGTGACCTAATAGAGGTGTATAAAGTTATGAAAGGCATAGATAGGGTGAACGGTGGGAAGCTTTTTCCCAGGTCGGTGGTGACGTTCACGAGGGGTCATAGGTTCAAGGTGAGGGGGGGGAGGTTTAACACGGATATCAGAAGGACGTATTTTACACAGAGGGTGGTGGGGGCCTGGAATGCACTGCCAGGCAAGGTGGTGGAGGCGGACACACTGGGAACGTTTAAGACTTATCTAGATAGCCACATGAACGGAGTGGGAATGGAGGGATACAAAAGAATGGTCTAGTTTGGACCAGGGAGCAGCGCGGGATGGGGGGCCGAAGGGCCTGTTCCTGTGCTGTATTGTTCTTTGTTCTTTGTTTGCTGGAAATCTTGAATTGGTGCCAGATTTAAACTGATATCAGGACAGAGGAAGTGCACATTGTAGAGGTTATGGAACCTCTACAGCATGGACTTTGAACCCATTGATAGATGCCATTGTTTCACTGTTGACAGGAAATTCCAGCCCAATATTGCTTCAGCTTTTCATTTCTGAATATCAGTTTACTACAATTAAAACATTCAACAGTGAACTGTGTCCTGCATTATCCTCTTCCCCTTGCCCTTGCTGCAATCCACTTGTGCCTCATCCTGTGTAGATCCTATCTATCCTCTATCTTCACCCAGAGAGTGGTAAGTCTGTGAAATTTGCTACCACAGAAAGCAGTTGAGACCAAAACATGTATCTTTTCAAGGAGTTAGATATAGCTCTTGGGGCGAAGGAGATTAAAGGATATGGCGGAAAGGCAAGATCAAGCTGTTGAGTTGGATGATCAGCCATGATCATAATGAATGGTGGAGCAGGTTTGCAGTGTCGAATGGCTTACTCCTGCTCCTATTTTCTATGTTTCAATATGTTAAGTGTCGTGATCAGAGCTGGTGGCTGCTAATGTTGAATTATTGAACAGTGCTGTGCCTTCATTACCATTTCCCCATTGTGTTCCCCTACTGCCTAACCATTTGTCACCTTTCGAATATCTGAATGAATAAAGGCACACAAGGCTAAGGTTGTAGCGTGGGAACCAGGGAATATTATGTTTATAGCAGCTGCAACTTGTAAATCAGAAGAGAATGTCGGATAAAGGGAAAGTGAGAAAGAAGATTATGTATGAGGATACCATCATTTCCCTGTTTTTAGCCCTGAAACTGGCCATAGCCTCAGCAATGTGCATCCATGTTATATTACGTCTTTCTCGATGATTACAAACAAAGTTTTAGGGCAGGCATAGATGTTTAACACAGTGCTTTAATGGAGACTTGTTTCAGCTTCCACAAGCTCACAGACTGTGTACAAGAATTGAATCATATGATAATACATCACTTCCTGTGATGACATAAATATTACCAGAAACATATATTTAAATGATTTTATTTAACATACTAATAGATACACAATCATAATATCCCCCTTCCTTTAACTGATATCCCCATTTTGTTACACTTTCATATCTGTATATGCAAAAGAAATTCTTATCAATTTAGCAAATATGACACTACTTACATAAAACATTCAATAACATCAAGCGGATTCGGAACATTCCTCTTCAAGATGCTGTTTACATTTGGAACTGTGCTGATGACTTGGCCAGAGCTTGTGTCAACAACAAATGTCTTCTTGAACTGTTTGTCCTCTCTTCCTGAAGATAGTGTTTGGCAGGATTATTCTTATTTGTTATTGGGTGTAGCTTGTTGCCTCATTGTCTGCAATGTGTACATGGGTACACATTGGAGATACTTATTGGTCATCTTGTGCATAGCTAGCAGAAAGCTCTTGGAGGTGATTTTGATGTCGTGGCAATGACACACAAATTTGCTGTTGTCACTGTAGACTGGGTGGTCACGTGGATGCGGGAATGACACTTATAAAAGGTATCACCTATCAGGAGCACAGGAGTTCTCCCCTGGGCGTAGTCAGACATACAACATGTAAGAATTGCTCGTTATTATCAATAAACCTTTATTGTTGTTAGTTTCTGGTCACCAATTATTGCAAGCCAATAATTTTACAGTCACCTCATAAGAACATGATCCATTGCATACCTTGGACAGCTCTGCTGGATTCATATCTGTTCTTTCAGGTGCAGAAGTCTCACTTTCTAACCAACATATGTTCAGCTCCCATATGCATGTCATGTGCATCTTTCATCTGGCAACTGTTGAGTTTAATGTGTCCCAAAGCTTCTGAACAATTGAAAATTTGAACTGGGAACTGGATATTAGTGGATAGCCTTCTCCGCCCCCAGTGAATGGATCTGTCACTATCCTGGTCCACTGAGAGGACAGTATGCCAAGTGGTTGGAGAGGTTCTTTCTGCTGACTGGCTTGGTCACATTGCAGCCTTTAACTACCGTGTCAATGTCTTTGCTGATACTTGGCCAGAACGCTGACACGAACGCAAGTCACCTCGTCTTCTCTATTCCCATATGTCCCTGATGGAATTGATCAAGTATGTCAGGCCTAAGTGTCCCCAGAATAAGTACTTAGCACCCTTTGAAGAGTATTCCATTGGATATACCAATGTCATTTTGATATGGCCATATGTTCTCACATCAATCAGCGACTCCTGGACCATCTCAAGCCAACCCATAATGAACTGCCACAGAGCTCGGTATGTGGGGTCTTGAGAAGTGTCACTGTGGTGTTCTTCTCTCTTGTTTTGACTGAAGCACATGAGAACTATGTTGTAAACATTCTCCAAGGTTGCATAGACCCGGGTGTCAAGTAGTATGTCTCGCAGCTTCTCAGGGTTGGTCTACTTAGCATGGCTGATAGAATCATCTGATTACTGGGTTTGTATCTGACATCAGTGTTGTAGGTCTGAATCTTGATGAGTAGCCTCTAAAGTCGAGGCCAGGCACCCACTCACTCAGCTTATCTAAATCACACTGAAGGTTTTTTTTCAAAACAGGAAGTGGGCCCAGCAGGAGTCTGGGAAGGTTTTGGAGGGTTTAAAAGTAGGCCGCACTTTTGAGCGGGCAGCGTCGTTAGCGGGCAGCAGAGTGAGCAGGAGGCAGAGTGAAAGCTGTAGGGCTTTGGCTCACAGGGCTTGAGTGAGCAGGAGGCAGAGTGAAAGCTGTAGGGCTTTGGCTCACAGGGCTTGAGTGAGCAGGAGGCAGAGTGAAAGCTGTAGGGCTTTGGCTCACAGGGCTTAGGCAGAAAGGGCGAGCAGGAGTGAGTTAATTCATTTTTTGCTGTTTCTACCTGGTACTGGCAAGGTATCTAGAGAGGATGGGTGTGCAGGCAGTGCAATGTTCCTCTTGCACTATGTTCGAGGTGAGGGACGACATCAGTGTCCCTGCTGATTATACCTGTGAGAAGTGCATCCATCTGCAGCTCCTCCAAAACCGTGTAAGGGAACTGGAGCTGGAGTTGGAGGAACTTAGGATCATTAGGGATGCAGAGATGGCCATAGACAGAAGCTTCAGGGATACAGTTACTCCGCGGAATGAAAATAGATGGGTGACGGTGAGAGGGGCTGGGAAGAAGCAGTCGGTGCAGGGATCCCCTGTGGTCGTTCCCCTTAGCAATAAGTATTCCGCTTTGGATACAGTTGAGGGGGACGACATACCAGTGGTGAGCCACAGTGAGAGGATCTCCGGCACTGAGTCCGTCCCTGTGGCTCAGGAGGGTAAGGAGGAGAGCAGGAGGGCAATAGTTATTGGGGACTCGTTAGTTAGAGGGATAGATAGGAGGTTCTGTGGCAGCAAAAGAGACTCGAGGATGGTTTGTTGCCTACCGGATGCCAGGGTCCGTGACGTCTCGGACCGTGTTTTCCGGATTCTTAAGGGGGAGGGGAAACAGTCACAAGTCGTGGTACACATTGGTACCAACGACATAGGTAGGAGAAGGGACGGGGATTTAAAACAGGAATTTCGGGAGCTGGGCTGGAAGCTGAGAGCAAAGACAAAACATGTGGTCATCTCTGGTACGCTACCGGTGCCACGTGATAGCGAGTTGAGGAACAGGGAGAGAGTGCACTTAAACATGTGGTTGCAGGGATGGTGCAGGAGGGAGGGTTTCAGATACGTGGATAATTGGAACACATTCTGGGGAAGGTGGGACCTCTACAAACAGGACGGGGTGCACCTGAACCAGAGGGGCACCAATATCCTGGGAGGGAAATTTGCTACGGCTCTTCAGGGGGATTTAAACTAATTTGTCAGGGGAGTGGGAAAAGGAGTTGTAGTCCAGAAGTCAGTGTTGAGGGTGGTGAGGTATTGGGGAAGGTATCAAGGTCAAGGGTGGGTACCGGTAGACAGGAAGGTGGGTTGAAGTGTGTCTACTTCAATGCAAGGAGCATCCGGAACAAGGTGGATGAACTTGGGGCGTGGATTGCTACTTGGGACTACGATGTTGTGGCCATTACGGAGACGTGGGTAGAACAAGGACAGGAATGGTTGTTGGACGTTCCGGGGTATAGATGTTTCAGTAAGTGTAGGGAAGCTGGTAAAAGAGGTGGAGGAGTAGCATTGTTAATCAAGGATAGTTTAACGGCTGCGGAAAAGCACTTTGAGGGGGATATGCACACTGAGGTAATATGGGCTGCAGTTAGAAACAGGAAAGGAGCGGTCACGTTGTTAGGAGTTTACTATAGGCCCCCAAATAGTAATAGAGATGTGGAGGAAGAAATTGCTAAGCAGATTATGGATACGTGTGGGGGTCACAGGGTAGTTGGCATGGGGGACTTTAACTTTCCAAATATTGATTGGAACCTTTGTAGGTCGAATAGTTTGGATGGGGCACTTTTTGCGCAGTGTGTGCAGGAGGGTTTCCTGACACAATATGTGGATAGGCTGACAAGGGGTGAGGCCGCATTGGATTTGGTACTGGGAAATGAACCAGGCCAAGTGTTAGATTTGGTTGTGGGAGAGAACTTTGGAGATAGTGACCACAATTCGGTGTCTTTTGTAATTGCAATGGAGAGGGATAGGGCCGGACGGCAGGGCAAGGCTTACAATTGGGGGAGAGGTAATTATGATGCGATTAGGCAAGAATTAGGGGGCATAAGATGGGAACAGAAACTGTCAGGGAAAGGCACTGATGAAAAGTGGAACTTTTTCAAGGAACAAATACTGGGTGTCCTTGATAGGTATGTCCCTGTCAGGCAGGGAGGAAATGGCCGAGTGAGGGAACCATGGTTCACAAAAGAGGTGGAATGTCTTGTGAAAAGGAAGAGGGAAGCTTATGTAGGGATGAGGAAACAAGGTTCAGATGGCTCGATTGAGGGTTACAAGTTAGCAAGGAATGAGCTGAAAAAGGGGCTGAGGAGAGCTAGGAGGGGACATGAGAAGTCCTTGGCGGGTCGGATCAAGGAAAACCCCAAGGCTTTTTACTCTTATGTGAGGAATAAAAGAATGACCAGGGTGAGGTTAGGGCCGGTCAAGGACAGTGGTGGGAACTTGTGTATGGAATCAGTAGAGATAGGCGAGGTGATGAATGAATACTTTTCTTCAGTGTTCACCAAGGAGAGGGGCCATGTTTTTCAGGAAGAGAAGGTGTTACAGGCTAATAGGCTGGAGGAAATAGATGTTCGGAGGGAGGATGTATTGGCAGTTTTGAATAAACTGAAGGTCGATAAGTCCCCTGGGCCTGATGAAATGTATCCTAGGATTCTTTGGGAGGCGAGGGATGAGATTGCAGAGCCTTTGGCTTTGATCTTTGGGTCCTCACTGTCCACGGGGATGGTGCCAGAGGACTGGAGAGTGGCAAATGTTGTTCCTCTGTTTAAGAAAGGGAATAGAAATGACCCTGGTAACTATAGACCGGTTAGTCTGACTTCGGTGGTTGGTAAATTGATGGAAAAGGTCCTTAGGGATGGGATTTACGACCATTTAGAAAGATGCGGATTAATCCGGGATAGTCAGCACGGATTTGTGAAGGGCAAATCGTGCCTCACAAATTTGATAGAATTTTTTGAGGAGGTAACTAGGTGTGTTGATGAAGGTAGGGCGGTTGATGTCATATACATGGATTTTAGTAAGGCGTTTGATAAGGTCCCCCATGGTCGGCTTATGATGAAAGTAAGGAGGTGTGGGATAGAGGGAAAGTTGGCCGATTGGATAGGTAACTGGCTATCTGATCGAAGACAGAGGGTGGTGGTGGATGGAAAATTTTCAGACTGGAGGCAGGTTGCTAGCGGAGTGCCGCAGGGATCGGTGCTTGGTCCTCTGCTCTTTGTGATTTTTATTAATGACTTAGAGGAGGGGGCTGAAGGGTGGATCAGTAAATTTGCTGATGACACCAAGATTGGTGGAGTAGTGGATGAGGTGGAGGGGTGTTGTGGGCTGCAAAGAGACATAGATAGGATGCAAAGCTGCGCTGAAAAATGGCAAATGGAGTTTAACCCTGATAAATGTGAGGTGATTCATTTTGGGAGGACAAATTTAAATGTGGATTACAGGGTCAAAGGTAGGGTTCTGAAGACTGTGGAGGAACAGAGAGATCTTGGGGTCCATATCCACAGATCTCTAAAGGTTGCCACTCAAGTGGATAGAGCTGTGAAGAAGGCATATAGTGTGTTAGCTTTTATTAACAGGGGGTTGGAGTTTAAGAGCCGTGGGGTTATGCTGCAACTGTACAGGACCTTGGTGAGACCGCATTTGGAATATTGCGTGCAGTTCTGGTCACCTCACTATAAGAAGGATGTGGAAGCGCTGGAAAGAGTGCAGAGGAGATTTACCAGGATGCTGCCTGGTTTGGAGTGTCGGTCTTATGAGGAAAGGTTGAGGGAGCTGGGGCTGTTCTCTCTGGAGCGGAGGAGATTGAGGGGAGACTTAATAGAGGTTTATGAAATGATGAAGGGGATAGATCGAGTGAACGTTCAAAGACTATTTCCTCGGGTGGATGGAGCTATTACAAGGGGGCATAACTATAGGGTTCATGGTGGGAGATATAGGAAGGATATCAGAGGTAGGTTCTTCACGCAGAGAGTGGTTGGGGTGTGGAATGGACTGCCTGCAGTGATAGTGGAGTCAGACACTTTAGGAACATTTAAGCGGTTATTGGATAGGCACATGGAGCACACCAGGATGGTAGGGAGTGGGATAGCTTGATCTTGGTTTCAGATGAAGGTCGGCACAACATCGTGGGCCGAAGGGCCTGTTCTGTGCTGTACTGTTCTATGTTCTATGTTCTATGTTCTATCTCTGCATCCTCCTCACAGCTCAGCCTCCCACCCAGCTTTGTATCATCTGCAAATTTGGAGATATGGCATTTAGTTCCCTCATCTAAATCATTAATACGTAGTGAATAGCTGAAGTCCCAGCACTGATCTCTGCGGTACCTCATAAATCATTGTTCGCCATTAGTAAAAAGGCCCCCCCATTTATTCCTCTTTGTTTCCTGTCTGCTAACCAGTTTCTATCCAGTGATGAAGAAGAAATATCATCTCTCATCCTCATACTCAGAGGCACCTGTTCAAATGTTGACAACGCACATACTTTAGGAGATAGAGGAGAAGCTTGATTACTACATGGTGAGACACTGGTCATGAGTGTCTGATGATACAAAACGAAGTGGAAGTGTGAATGTGAGGAGGATGTGATGTAGCTTCTGACAGATTTGGAGAGGCTAAAGTGAGTGGGCAAAAATGTAATACAATCTGGAGAAATGTGAGATTATCCATTTTAGTCGGAAATACAGCAATGCTAGTATTTTTAAAATAGTGCGCAGCTGGGAAGTGTTAATGTTCTAAGGGATGCCCTTGTTCATGAGTCACTGAAAGCTAACACAGAAGACAGAAGCTCAGGAATTTCACAGGGATGATTCGGTGACATTTGTATGTAACATGGTTTGGTTTGAAAATTTAATTTAGAATGTTTATTTTGTGCTGTCTTTAATTTTTGCATTGAGGCTAAGAGGATGTTGTGGTGGTTGGTAGCAGATGGAAGGTAAGGTGAGGGGCTGTTATTGAACAGGGACTTTGGGTTGTAATTACTGGTGTTACAGTTGGATGAGTCAATCACAGACAGCTTGATCAATGGGTGGAATTTTCCAAACATTGCACCGAGCGCTGGATCAGGTGAGAAAAGCAGTCTGAAAATCGCTGGGCTCACAGCTGCCTCATCCAGCCAGATCACATGGCACTCTATGCATTTTCCAAGTACTGGAGAGGATTACACAGCCAGCTGGGTGGTGGCATGGCCTAACCTGCCAGGTTGGCACTGTCAGGAGGCAGTGCCAGGTCACTGCCCAGCCATGTCCCTCACCACTAACCCTAACCCTAATACTCACCTCTGCACCTGTGGTGTACTAATCACAATTGTTTCCATTTTTGGTAACCAGTAGTGATTTGGCGGGGAGGAACATTTGACGTTACTTGAAGAAACGACATCAAGCTGTTTAATGACATGGTAATATATTCTAATTCATTGAAATCAGGTTCATGTCCTTTCTGGAGGGTCCGGGGACATTGCAATAAGAAATCTCACCAGCGCAAAATGTATTTTGGCCCTCTCATGAGAATTAGTGGCCATAACGGGATTTGTGCCGTCAGCGAACAGGCCCTGAAAATTTTGCCCAATGACTGCGCTGCTTGTATCTCACCATTCTCTTTTTCCACAATTTCCTTCTTTCCCTTCTCTTCGCAAGGACTGTGCTCTCATGATCATGAGGTTGTGTAGCTGTACCCGACCACCATGAATCCTGACAAAATATCTGTTGGGTGCTGCAGAACTCCTGCAGAGTAATCCAGGGACTGGAAGCATTTTCTAAGCATCCCAATGGTCTGTTCTTTCTCATTTCCTGGCTTTTGCCCTATGCACAGAGCCCATGTCTACATGGTAAATGGAAATTAGGAGCCATGTCTTTAAACACTAGCTCTTGTTGCTCAGGTACCATCCCCTCATAGTGGCACAGATGCAGATGGCACAGGGGACTGCTTCAGAATAAAGCCATCATGATTACTACCAGTATATTGGAACTTGATCTGTACAATACACTGTATTTACTCAACAATTGGGTGATGAGGATAGCGGGCAAAGGGAGCGATGGGAGGAATCACTTTTGCTTGCGCTACATCTAGAGTTGACATGTGATACCTACATATGTGCAGCCAAAATTGGAAAGCCAAACATCTTGCAAAGCCACATGCTTGCTCTGCCTGCTTCAGCCTAAAAAGAGCCAGAAACATAAAAGTTTGTGGTAAGGTTGAATTCACAATAACTGGTAATGCCATCCTCACCGTACTCTGAAGTTGAAGTTGTAGTTGCAAAAGTTGGCTGATTTCAGGGAGGATGTCCTTAGTGGAGGGGAAGCATCTGATGCACTGATCTCCACTCAGTTGAGCAAGCTCGAAGAGCCAAATGGCCTCCTCCTGCTCCTATCTTCCATGTTTCAGGTCAAATTTCTCCCCGAGCAATCTGAGTAGATATGACCATCTTGCTGAGACTCCTTTTTCCTGTCCAGATAAAGTTCTACAGCACAAGCCATGCAGCACACTCCATGTAGACGTCAACACATTTCAACAACTCTGCACAACGTCACACATTTTTATTATTGCTACATAGATGTTGCAATAATAGAAATGAATCAGCAACTAACCTAAAAGTAGTTGATGATCCCTTTAAAGAGTATTAGTGGGAGATCCTTCCTGCTGCTGACCATATGTTCAGCTTTGCCTATTTATAAGATGGTGTTAGCTGGGGATTTGCTCCAGAACAGCACCATGGGCATCAAATCAGCTTTTTATATTAGTATAAGAATAAAATGCTGTTGATGCTGAAAATCTGAAATAAAAACAGAGAGTGCAGGGAATACTCAGCAGGTCTGGCAGCATCTGCAGAGGGAGAAACAGTTAACATTTTGAGTCCACTATGACTCTTCTTTAGATTTTTTTTTCAACAGCTAGAGGCAGGTTTAGAAGAAGGAATGGAGTCAGAGGGAAGTGAAGGGGAAGAAATATCTGGAGGGGTATTGGTACCCATGAGAATTTGGAGCTTGTGTACCTTAACAGCTGGAAGGAAGAGAAAGGGTTTTGTTTAGGTTAAGGCTTCAGGTGAGATGAAGAATGATATGAAAATGTAGAGCAGGATAGTTTTGAGATAGAGTGAGCTGGAGAGGTTGTGTGTGTAAAGGTGCCAGTGTATGGATTGTCAAATGTGCACTTATGGTGGCTCATAGCATTAATTGTGAATCTCAGGATGCAGGAGCAGTCGAGTGTGTATATGTGGTGGTACATGGCACTAAATGTGGATCAGTTCTGAAGAAGTCATATTGGACTCAAAACGTGAACTCTGCGGCCAGAATTTTATTGCCTCGCAGAACGGAATTCTCCGTTGGCCTCGGGCGGGATTTTATGAGCCTTGTCCAAGTGAGGTTTCTCTCTCCACAGTTGCTGCCAAACCTATAAAGTATTTTCAGCATTTTCTATTTTTATTTCAGTTTTACATATTGATTGATGCCACAATCTCTCCATCCTGCATACTTCCTGCAGGCACTGCCTGTGTGCATGCTAACACTCAACAATATAAGTCTAGCATGGCTAAATCTAGCATGGCTTTTGTTAAACTTCTTACTGTGTTTACCCCAGTCCAACGCCGGCATCTCCACATCATAACACCAGCAACGCATCACAGATGCCACACTGGAGACAAAATAGCACAGTAAGAAGTTTAACAACACCAGGTTAAAGTCCAACAAGTTTATTTGGTAGCAAATGTGGCATTTGCTACCAAATAAACCTGTTGGACTTTAACCTGGTGTTGTTAAACTTCTTACTGTGTTTACCCCAGTCCAACGCCGGCATCTCCACACTATGACAAAATAGCACCCATACCTCTGAAGAAACATGCACCACAATGTCAAATGTCACAGCCTTTACATGCAACTATAAACTTGCTGCTGATGAGTAAATATTATATTAGGCTTCTTTAAAGACGGAATATTATATCAAACACAGGATTATACAGCAGAAATAACCATTTTAAATTTCTTCTCACCGCAGCTTGCTGGACAAAGTATATGACTGAGACAATACTGTAACGGAAGATATGAAAATGTGGCAGGAGATCAAACTAATTTATAGAACATAGAACATAGAACATTACAGCGCAGTACAGGCCCTTCGGCCCTCGATGTTGCGCCGACCAGTGGAACCAATCTAAAGCCCCTCTAATCTACACTATTCCAATATCATCCATATGTTTATCCAATAACGATTTGAATGCTCTTAATGTTGACGAGTCCACTACTGCTGCAGGCAGGGCATTCCATGCCCTTACTACTCTCTGAGTAAAGAACCTACCTCTAACATCTGTCCTATATCTCTCACCCCTCAATTTAAAGCTATGTTCCCTCGTGCTGGCCATCACCATCCGAGGAAAAAGGCTCTCACTATCCACCCTATCTCATCCTCTGATCATGTTGTATGCCTCTATTAAGTCACCTCTTAACCTTCTTCTCTCTAACAAAAACAACCTCAAGCCCCTCAGCCTTTCCTCATACGATTTTCCCACCATACCAGGCAACATCCTGGTAAATCTCCTCTGCACCCTTTCCAACGCTTCCACATCTTTCCTATAATACGGCGACCAGAACTGTACGCAATACTCCAAATGCGGCCACACCAGAGTTTTGTACAGTTGCAGCATGATCTCCTGGCTCCGAAACTCAATCCCTCTACCAATAAAAGCTAACACACCGTACGCCTTCTTAACAACCCTATCAACCTTGGTGCCAACTTTCAGGGATCTATGCACATGGACACCCAGATCCATCTGTTCATCCACACTACCAAGTATCTTACCATTAGCCCAGTACTCTGTATTCCTGTTACTCCTTCCAAAGTGAATCACCTCACACTTTTCCGCATTAAACTCCATTTGCCACCTCTCAGCCCAGCTCTGCAGCTTATCTATGTCCCTCTGTAACCTGCCACTTCCCTCCCCACTGTCTACAACTCGTCCGACTTTAGTGTCATCCGCAAATTTACTAACCCATCCTTCTATGTCCTCATCCAGGTCATTTATAAAAATGACAAACAGCAGTGGCACAAAACAGATCCTTGCAGTACACCACTAGTAACTGAACTCCAGGATGAATATTTCCCATCAACTTACTGTAGATACTTTCTTTCTCCCACAAATGCTGAGTTACAACATTCTGATCAGATTACATTTTAGATAAATAATACAGTCAAAATTATCACAAAGGTTTCTTTTCCCTTTTATTTTTGCATGGATTTCCCATTTTTGGAAATCTTTAATTATCCCCTGAACTACTTGAAAGTCATTGGGAACACAGCTAACCTAGCAAAGCAGATAATCCGCTGGGGAAATGCTAATGTTTCCAAATGTTTGATGAAATTTAGAACACAAACCTAGCACTCAATTACCCCCAAAATGCCACTTTATCAAGGACCCTGGAGGATTATAACTAATATTGGTCAACAAATAACAATTTTCAACAGCACTGACTTGCTGCAATGAGGTATTTGTGTTTTATTATGTCATTAAAGATCATTATTCTGTATTGTTCTAATGCATTGACTGACAAGATTATCATGATCCCTTGTGTAAAATTCAAATTCTCTTTTAAATTGTGGTTTATGTAATAGAAAAAAACTGTTAAAAAGACAAAAAGAACACTACCAATTTTCCAATTTCTCCCAGCTTGGATCTAAAGGCAAAGGTGGGTTGATGGATCAGCGCAGTGTTATACAGAGTTACTAAGGATGGAATTTAACTGCTGAAAAAATGGAGTTACTTAGGACTGAATTTAGCTGCTAGAAAAATGGGTGGCATGGTGGCACCGCTGCCTCACAGCTCCAGGGAGCCGAGTTCAATTCCCGCCTTGGGTCACTGTCTGTGCGGAGTCTGCACATTCTCCCCTTGTCTGCGTGGGTTTCCTCCGGGTGTTCAAGTTTCCTCCCACAGTTCGAAAAATGTGCTGGTTGGGTGTATTGGCCAAGCTAAATTCTCCCTCAGTGTACCTGAACAGGCGCCGGAGTGTGGCGACTAGAGATTTTCACAGTAACTTCAATGCAGTGTTAATGAAAGCTGACTTGTGACACTAATAAATAAACTTTAAATTGGAGTCAGGCCAGAAGTTAAACTTCAACAAATCTGAATCTGGCACCCATCCCACTTGTGGGGTGGGATTCTTCAGTCTTGTTCACCTCAAAACCAGAGAATCCCACCTGAAGTCAATGGACATTTGCATGGTCCGCCTCCCGCCCACTACAATTCCCGTGGCGGGTGGGATGGGAGAATTCCAGCCATGGTCTTGCCAGAGGCAGGATGAAGTGTGAGTGACAAATCCGTTCACAGTCGGAGGGTTGATCATTCAAGTATTATAATTGGGCTGCAGGTCTCCCTTTTTAAAATTGTTCTATTTTTAACTTATGTTGGCTGGTTTCTCCCGACCTCAGAAAACCGAACAGATGAAAGGAAATGAGAATCCATGAGTGCCTTTACAGAACTGTTTGTGGGCAAAGGGAAATAAGAGTGGTTTGTCTAAGTGGAAGCGTTGCGTACTGGTCTTGTTGCTCTGGGAACCTGGGTTCAAATCCCACCATGACAGATGGTGGAATTTGAATTCAATAATTAAAAAAGAGAAAGAATCTGGAATTGAAAGAATTCATCCGGTTCACTCGTGCCCATTAGGAGAGGAAATCATCTGTCCTGACCTGGTCTGGCCTACATACGATTCCAGATCCACAGAAACGTGGTTGACTCTTCATAGTTCAATTGCTACAACGTCAATAAGGAATGAAGCTGGACAGACCACCCAGCAGTGGGTGGCACAGTGGGTGGCACAGTGGCACAGTGGTTAGCATTGCTGCCTCACAGTGCCAGGGGTCCTGGTTCAATTCCGGCCTTGGGTCACTGTCTGTGTGGAGTTTGCACGTTCTCCCAGTGTCTGCATGGGTTTCCTCCGGGTGCTCAGGTTTCCTCCCACACTCCAAAGATGTGCGGGTTAGGTTGATTGGCCATGTTAAATTGACCATTGTGTCAGGGGATTAGCGGGGTAACTATGTGGGATTACGGGAATAGAGCCTGGGTGGGATTGAGGTTGGTGCAGACTTGATGGGCCGAATGGCCTCCTTCTGCACTGTAGGGATTCTATGATCCTATGATTCTATGATTCAGTGACCTAGATACTCATGCTGATTATCACATAACTCCACCCTCCGTCCCTCAGCCCACCCCAATCCTCCTCCGTGTTGAATACCACTTTGAGGTGGCAGGAGTGCAGAATATTTCTGGGGGTGGGGTAATTCAATGTTCCTCACCAAGAGTGCCTTAGTAGCACTGACAGAGTTGTCAGAGTCCTAAAGGACATGGCAGCTAGACTGGCTCTGCAGGAGGTGTTATCATCTCTTCACCAACCATGAGGGTACTGATAGGAGTTACCATCACACAGTCTTTATGTTGTGTGGCACTACCACAAAGCTAAATGGGATAGATTTCAGAACAGATCTTGCAACTCAAGACTGGGCAACCATGAGGCGCTGTGGGCCATCAGCAGCAACAGAATTGTGCTCAGCCACAATCTGTAACCTCATGGCCCGACATATCCACATTTTACCATGAACACCAAGCCAGGGGTCAACCCTGGTTCAATGAGGAGAGCAGGAGCAGCATCAGGCAAAGCTAAAAATGAGGGAACAACCTGGTGAAGCTACAACATGAGGACAACCTGCTTGTTAAATAGAATAAGCAGCAAGTGATAGACAGAGCTAAGCAATCCCACAACTAACAGATCAGATCTAAGTTCTGCAGTTCTGCCATATCCAGTCATGAATGATGGTAAACAATTAAACAATTCACTGGAGGAGGAGGCTCCACAAATATCCCGATCCTCAATGATGGGGAAGCCCAGAACACCCATGTAACAGAGGAGGCTGAAGCATTTGCAACAATCTCCATCCAGAAGTGTTGAGTGGATGGTCATTCTCGGTCTCCTCCAGAGGTCTCCAGGATCTCAGATGTCACCTTCAGCCAATTCGAATCACTACACGTGATGCCAAGAAATGGTTGAAGGTACTGAATGCTGCACAGGCTATGGGTCCTGACAAATTCAGGCAGTAGTATTGAAGACGTGCTCCTAAACTTCCCGTGGCCTTTGCCAAGCTCTTCCAGTACAGCTTTAACACAGGCATCTACCCGGCAATGTGGGAAACTTCCCAGGTATGTCCTGTCCACAAAAAGCAGGACAAATCCAACCCAGCCAATTATCAGCCTTATCAGTCTACTCTCAATCACCAGCAAAGTGATGGGAGGGGTCATCAGCTATACTATCAAGGGGCACTTGCTTATCAATAATCTGCTCACTGTCGTTCAGTTTGGATTGTGCCAGAATCACTCAGCTCCTGACCTCATTGCAGCCTTGATTCAAACATGGACAAAAGAGCTGAATGTGAGGTGAGATGAGACTGACAGCCCTGACATCAAGGCAGCATTTGACTGAGTGTGGCATCAAGGAGCCCGAGCAAAACTGGACTCAATGGGAACCAAGGGGAAAACTCTCTACTGGTTGATGTCATACCGTGCACAAAGGAAGATGGTTGTGGTTATTGGAGGTCAATCATCTCAGTTCCAGGACATCATTGCACTTGTCTCTTGGGATAGTGTCCTTGGCCCAACCATCTTCAATTGATTCGTCATTGACCTTCCTTCCACCAAAAGGGCAGAAGTGGGGATGTTCACTAATGACTGCATAATTCTCAGATCCTGAAGCAGTCCATGTCCAAGTGCAGCAAGACCTAGATAATATTCAGGTTTGGAGTGACATTTGCGCCACACAAGCGTCAGGCGATGACTATCTCCAAGAGAGGATCCAACCATCGTCCCTTGACATTCAATGACATTACCATCGCTGAACCTCTCACTATCAACATCCTGGGGATTACCATTGACCAGAAGCTGAACTGGACTAACCATATAAATAAACACTGCAGCAAAAAGAGCAGGTCAGTGGCTAGGATTCTACAGTAACTCACCTCCTAATTCCCCAAAGTCTGTCCCTCATCTACAAGACACAAATCATAATTCTGAAGGAATATTCTCAACTTGTCTGGATAAGAACAGCTCCAACAATACTCAAGATGCTCAACACTATTTGAGGACAAAGCAGCCCGTTTGATTGACACCCAGATTCACAAACATTCTCTCCCTCCAGTACCAATGCATAGTGGCACCTATCTACAAGATGTACTTCAGGAACTGACCAAGACTCCTTGACCAACATCTTCTAAACCCTCGATTGTTACTATCTAGAAGGACAAGGGCAAACAACTGATGTGAACACCACCACTTGGAAGTTCCCCTCCAATCCACTCACCATCCTGACTTGGAACTATATCGCCGTTCCTTCACTGTTACTGGGTCAAAGTCCTGGAGATCCTTCACTAACAGTAGTGTGAGTGTATCTACATGAATGGACTGTAGCAGTTCAAGAAGACAGTTCAGCATCTTCGCATGGACAAGCCCACTCAGGATCTCACAAACAAAAAATGCTGGAAAATCTCAGCAGGTCGGACAGCATCTGCGGAGAGAGAATAGAGCCAACGTTTCAAGTTTGGATGACCCTATGTTAGAGCTCACAAAGGGTCATCCAGACTCGAAACATTGGCCAGCTCTGACGAAGTGTCATCCAGACTTGAATTGTTGGCTCTATTCTCCCTCCACAGATGCTGCCAAACTTGTTGAGTTTTTACAACATTTTCTGTTTTTTGCTTCAGATTCAAGCATCTGCAGAACTTTGCCTTTACCCCCTCAGGATCTCATTTGTTTCAATAACATCACCTCTCATTCTTTTAAATTCCAATGGGTATAGACCCACCTTGTTCAACCTTTCTTCGTAATATAAGTCCTTCATCCCAGGAATGGATCAAGTGAACCTTCTCTAAGCTGCCTCTGACACAATTCTCTCCTTTTTCAAATAAAGAGATCCAAACTGTACACAGTATTCCAGATGTGTTCTCACCAAAGCCCTGTATAGCTCAGTAAAATGTCCCTACCTTTATATCATATTCCCCTTGCAATAAGCACTAACATTCCATTTGCCTTCCTAATCGCTTGCTATACCTGCGTAATAACTTATTGTGATTCATGTACCAGGACACCCAGATCCCTCAGAACCAACGAACTCTGCAATGTCTCTCCATTTAAAAAATATACTGCTTTTCTATTCTTCCTGCCATATCATGCATTGTTCTATATAATTGTTTGCTGTCTCTGCAGCTAGCTTTCTGAGTTCCTGGTAGGAGTACAGCCCAAATCTCTCCGAATATAAATATTTACAAGTTTCACACTGTGCAAAACATATTCTGCTTACGACCGAAGTGATTAAACTCACACTTCCCACATTATGCTCCATCTGCTATTGTGATGCCCACTTACTTAACCTTCCATATCATCAGACCCACTGCAATATACTTGATTCTTAACTGTCCTCTGAAATGGCCTATCAACCCATTCAATTCAAGGGCAAATAGGGATGAACAGTTCCTTGAGTAATTTTGCAGTCAGTGTTCTTTAGATGGGCATATGTCACCAGGGATAAAAACAGAAAATGATGCTAAAACTCTGGCAGCCTCTATGGAGTGAGAAACAGAGTTGACATTTCAAGTTCATATGACTCTTCTTTGGAGGGAGAAATGTGAAAGATTTTATACTGTTATAGAGAGGGGTGAAGCAGGTGGAGCAAAATAGAAGATCAGGGATAGGTGGGAGCTCAGAGAGATCTGACAAAGATGTCATAGGCACAGGACAAAGGGAGTGTTGATAGTAGTGTTAAAGACCAAAGTTATGAGAATCCCATAACTGTGCAACAACAGCTCTTTGATAGGACTTGTGCTCCATCCATTCCAGCCAATGGTCCAGTTTCTGATGTAGTCCTGTGGGGGAGGAGTGGGTTCGTTGGGACAAAAAAAGTGGATTAAAAAAGGGAGGCAAGATGGATGAGCGAGTTTATGCCACCAACGATTGGCTGAGGGCAATTGTGATATTGGAAAACCTTATGAGAATCTGTTTTGCATCAGGATCTATCTGATGATGATCCCCTCCTGCACAGAATCAGCCTGATTGCAAGGCCAGGCCTCCCGTCTGCTCTGCCATTGGTGGCCTGCTCTTTTTGGCAATTGTCAGAATGAACAGGGACTGACTCTTCCTTGTCATTTTCCTCCTCCTCAAAGATTCAAGCTCTGCCCATGATGCCACTGTTATTGCTTTGTATGGCTTTCTGCTCTACAGTGTTGCGCAGCATGTACCACACTATCATTATTCCTGATACCCTTGCTGGGGCATATTGCAGGGCTCCCCCAAAGGCACCTGAAGCACATCTCTAAAATGCCAATTGCCTGCTTGATGGCACTCCTGGTGACAGCACGGCTGCTGAAGTAGTTGTGCTTTGCCTCTGTTAGTGAGTTCCTAATGGCGATCATTATCCAAGTTCTTAAGGGGTAGCTCTTTTGAGAAGCTAGTCATGGATCTGCCTTTGTGCTGAAATAACTTAAGGAGTTGGGAACTCCTTTGTATGAAGAAATAATGGCAGCTGCCAGGGAATCTTGCACACACATGAAGTTGTCACAAACCACTGGGACATTGATAAGGCGGAAGGATTTCTGGTTGACTAAGCTTGCCGCATTTTGATTTGGGGCCTTCATGACAACATGGATGCAATAAATAACACCATGCACTTGAGGGAAGCCTGCTAATTAGGTAAAGGGTGTGGCTCTCTGTGTCTGAGATGTCAAATCAACATTAAATTATTGTAATTCCACCACATGAGCAAACAGAGTCTTAATGCAGCTGTGTGTTGTTGACTGGGATAAGCCAGATAGCTCCTGATGAGCCCTGGAAAGATTGATTCTCAGACATAGAAGTTCATAGCCACTGGCAGAGCATGGGAGTTGATGGATTGAGGCTCAAGTTGATGTTGGACCATGAGAGAAATGTCTGCCACCACCTCACAACTTAACCTCAGTCACCTTCAGCACTGGTTCTCCGTCATGTTGAGGTAGGATGCTCTAGGCCTACACTTAGGATTTTCAGGCAGTTCCACGATTTGCACCACGAATGAGAAGCTCTCAATTGTGGCAAAAATCTGAGCCTCAGTTAGAAGAAATCTGTGGAGGTAAATGCTTATCTTTTATGTTTGGAATTTACATTATAAATATTTTATTCCTAGATTTTCTGTTCTGTTACGTTGTTACTGATCATAAAAAAATAATGTAAAAACATTGACTGATGCCACAAGACTATCAATCAATGTCAAAGTGATTTATTTTTCTAAACAGCGCAGTCCCGAAATGTATGCTATTGATGCAATGCATCATTCTGTATTTGATTATGTCATTGTCATAAAATTAGTCTTGCTTTCTTCAATCCGATCATAACATTGTATGAATTATTAATACGTGTGGTTGCTTTGTTTTAGAATAGATTTGATTGTAATCTGATAAACAGAATTTTCTTATTTGTTTGCAACTGCATTATAATAATTGGGTAAAAAATATAAAAGAAAAGCCATGTCAGATTGTGCTGGTTCAGGTCACAAGATATTCCATGATGCAATCGATCCTGTTTTGGGTCAGGTTAATTGATTGCCTCTTCCTGAATCTGAGTCACTGCAGACACTAAAATACAAACAGAAAGTGCTGGTCAGCAGGTCTGGCGATATCTGTGAAGAGAGAAATAGAGTTAACACTAGGACGAGAGGTCATAGTCTTAGGATAAGGGGTAGCAAATTTAAAACAGAGTTGAGGAGAAACTACTTCTCCCAAAGGGTTGTGAATCTGTGGAATACCCCAAAGTGGAATGAATGCTGGGACAGTGAGTAAATTTAAGAAGGAGTTAGGCATATTTTTAATTGGTAATGGGTTGAAGGGTTATGGGGAGAAGGCAGAAAAATGGGGATGAGGAGCATATCAGCCATGATCGAATGGCAGAGCAGACTCATTGGGCCGAATGGCCTAATTCTGTTCCTATATCTTATGAACTTATTAACACATTGAATTTTCAATGCCCCACGGAGGTGTGGTCTGGAGCAAAGTTTCAAAATAGCCCACTGATGGCAGGTAGTCAATCAGGATAGGTAATGGGCCAACTGGAGGAAAATTGATGGCATCACTGGTATTTTCCCAATTATATATAGGACCCCCTGGTGGTAGGCTGGGAGATCATTGATGTCTCCACACTGATGGCCTTAGATCTGTGCCTATGTGTGCTTTCCAATATTTCACAACATTGAAGAGAGCGTCATAATTTTGAGGTGAAGTTGCCAGTCAGACCTCGATACAGATCATCCTTTTGGGTCTTCCACTTTCCTGATCCACCCACAGCCCTTAATTGAATGAAGCACCCAGAGGTAGCTTCTTAATTGGCCATGTCTGGGAAGATCATGGCCAACCTCCCGACACAATCACTTCTGGATCCCTGACGTGGAATTGTGGCCATCGGGATCATGAACTGTAAAATTCAACCCAACATTTCAGGTCTGTGATCTATCATCAGATTTTCTCTATGTTAACTCTGTTCCTCTTTCCACAGAGGCTGTTAGACCTGCTGGGCATTTCCAGCATTCTCTGTTTTTATTTCGGGTTTTCAGCATCTGCAGTATTTATTTTGCTTTTGTGTCAGTTCCGATGTTCCTGATTTGTGCTGTCACATTCTTTAAAAGGGTTATTCCCACACTGCTAAACCTTAAATATCATTAATTCCTAAGTTTACCAATCAGCATAGAAAACAGTAAATCAGTTTTGCATATGGAAAATATGTCCTTTTAAACAATATTATGATTAATACTATTATCTTGCTGCCTAATGTATGTGAGTTTAAGGAAGAGGAGATAGAGGATACAGCAATGATATGTGACTCCTTAAAAATAATGACCTTTTAAAACTCTGAATAGTAGGAAGAGAACAATTTGACCTGGTAGATGTAAATCTAGAGGAAGGGAGTAATTTGGCACTGTAAAAAAAATGTTTGCGTCAGTGCATGCTAATTCAATAAGCAGAGGTCAATAATGCGGCAATATGGACAGAACATAGAATCCAGTCAGTTATATATTAAGCAAATGGTGGCAGTTTTGTATTACATTTGACTGGGAAGATAGGATTTTGTGTTCCAAGGAAGGCAGTAAAATAGAAATGAACACTGAAACGTAAGAATAGATCAATATTCTGAAATTTTGCTTCACTGTCATTAAGGATCAGAAAGTGTTCATGCAAAACTTTCTCTCACAAGGCCAAATGAATGCGATTGAGTACATAATAGGGTACATTTTACATGGTCCCCGGAGGAAATTATTTTTTCCGGACTGAAATATCTTTTAAAATGTGCCTTTTTATGTAGCAAACCAGATTTATTTGCTTTTTGTGAATTTTGCTACTGCTAAGGGATGGAACAATTCCAAGAGCTCCCAAGTGTAGCACTCTCTGAGACGTACAATCCGCACCAGGATTAGTGATGGGGCTTTTGCTGCACACACACACAGTATATCAATAATGTGGAATTGTGGATATCAGCAAAGTTGTCAAATTTACTCTGACACCAAAATGAAGGAATTTCAAGTAATTAGTAGCAGCTTGATCGATTGCAGAGGGATCTCGATAGATTGGAAAGTTGGATAGAAAATTGTAAGGTTTGACAAGTGTAAAGCAATGAGACTAGGGAAAGGAGAATAAACAATTATTCCTGAAGAATTATTGAACGTACATATGCACCAACTCAGTGAACACCTGAGTCGACATTATTTACTTTTGTGATAATGAATAATGATCCTTTATGTTCTCCACAGCATCTGGTAAATCAGCAAAAGGTAGCTGGTTAAAATTATAAACAATATAGGCAGGATGGCCACTTTAATATCAGAAAGCAAATAGTTAACATTTCTCAGTAAAATAAAAGGCGCAAAAATCAGATCTGTCATCAAAGGATTAAAAAATCAATCCCTGAAAGGTAGGTGACATTGAAGCCATTAAAAAAACAAAATATTCAGTAACAAGATATCTGATAAGGTGTACATGTATGAAAGCTTTGCAGTCATGTTGTTTAAGATGCTCTTACTGAATGGTCCCAGTTAAAAGAATACTCTAGGTAGGAGCAGGTAACAGAAGAGGATCTGTTCTGCAGCACAGCATAATGAACCAAGTGCTACATTTCACTAAAATTATTTTTGTGCAGTAATGCGTGGTTTATTTTAATTTCTTGTCTTCAGTTCTCCACATTGGTGACATTACACCTTGGGAATAAGGATTCATCCCAGAGTAAGTTTAGTGTTTCATTGATTTCTGCTTTTCAATTTTGTTCTTGATTCTTTATTTCATTTGTCAAGTGGTTTTGTATCAATTTTTATTAGCTTCCTTCTTTTACATATCTATACACTGCTGTCCAGCAAAATTATCTTAAAATATATAAAGTTCCACGTGTATACTGACCCACACACAATTCTAGCATCTGTGGAGAGAGAATAGAGCCAATGTTTTGAGGCGGGATGACCCTTCATCAGCTCCGACGAAGGGTCATCCAAACTCGAAACATTGGCTCTATTCTCTCTCCACAGATACTGTCAGATCTGCTGAGATTTTCCAGCATTTTCTGTTTTTATTTCAGATTCCAGCATCTGCAGTATTTTGCTTTTAACACCCAACTCTACTTCACCAAATGGACCCCTCCACTATTTTTGATTTATCTCACTGCTTGTCCAACATCCAGAGTTGGATAAGCAAACAATTCTCCAATTTGAATATGGGGAAGACAAAGACCATTGATTTTGGTTTCTGTCACAAACTCTGTTCTCTAGCAACTGACTCCATTATTCTCCCTGACCATTATCTTAGACTAAGTCAGATCTTTCACAACTTCAGTGTCCTTTTTGATCCTGAACTGAGTTTCCAACACCATTTTGTCTCAACTAACAAGACTGTCAGTTTCCGCTTCTGTAACTTTGTTCATCTCTGCCTCTGCTTCACCTGATGAAGGAGCAGCGCTCCAAAAGCTCGTGATTCCAAATAAACCTGTTGGATTTTTACCTGGTGTTGTGAGACTTCTTACAGTCCATCTGATTCTGAAACATGCATGCCCTTATTACCCTTAGGCAGAACAATTCCATTGTTCCCTGGCTTATTACTCATCCATGCAGCATAGACCTAAACTCATTCAAAACTCTGCCTCAAACTCTGCTAAATGCACTTAGTCAGTTCATCCATCCTCCCTATGCCCCCTAACCTATTGGCTCTAGGTTAAGTAATGCCTCCATTTTAAAAATTCTCATCCTAGTTTTCAAACCTCCTCCAGCCCTACAACACTCCAACACAACTATGATCCTAATTTCCAACCTCTTGTACATCCCCAATTTTCATCACTTCATCTTTGGTACTTGTATCTTCAGCTGCCTAGGCCCTAATTCAGTGGTTCTCAAAGGGTGCGGCGCGCCACACTGGTGCGGCGAGAGAGGGCGGCAAGTGTGGCGGGAAGATTCAAGGACAATCAAAGAAACATTTAAACATGGATTAGATATTTTTCCAAAGTGATTGTTTTATACTTTCTGGATGTCCCATGATCATATTATAAAGTAGTTGTGTTCTATGTTATGAATCAAGCACTGCTAGGAGTTGTTTTTTAAAAATGTATTTCTTATCAATAAAAGATTTGGTGTGGCGCGAGCAAATTTTTATTCCGAAAGTGCGGCCCAGTGAAAAACGTTTGGGAACCACTGCCCTAATTTATGGAATTCCCTTCTTAAATCACCTCTATTCATCACTCTCCCCCTTAAATCCTTTGTTTAGCTTTTGATTGCCTGTCTTCATTTCTCCCATTCTCATCTTCATTTCAAAGTGGTTTCGTGTCTTTTATAAATAACTTAGTTTTTTCTCATAATGGTTCTTATTATGTCCCTTTTTGTTGATCACCAGTCCTTTTCCATTTCATCTCAGTGCTCCTACTCTGTCTTATTACGTCTTCTCATTATTTTATATTAAGGTGGTCAGCTCACTTGAATAGCAAAGATAAAAGAATGAAAAAGTTGCCACACCGTGCGTTACTTAACCAGTTCGTGGAACTTTTTGAGGAGATTTTGAACCCAGCAATGTATTAATTGATGAGTATTACCATTAACACACTGGCTGAAAAATTACTTTTTTGTTTCCCTGCTTCTGACTTTCCAAGTGTTCCCAAGGTCACGGTCGGGTAAAATAAATTAAGGAACGGTCTGGAGTGCTTTTTGTCATTTTAAAATGAATGTACACCCTTAGCAAAGGCTAAAAACCCGCTTCCAACAGCCAGATTTACCACACTTCAATTGATGGTGGAGTGGTCTCCTGAAAATCAATCTTTGACTCAAGGTCCAGGTCTGAATTGTTTCTTCTGACGATTGTTTTACTGGAAAACCATCTCCATCACCAATTACTGTTGAATATCAAAGTGGTCAGCTCACTTTAACAGCAAAGATAAAAGAATGAAATGGTTGCTGCAAAGTGAGTTATTTAACCAGTTTGTGCAGCTTTATTAGATCGCTCTTACTTGCTTAGAGTCCAGGATGGAAGAGAGGGAAATCTCCCAAATGCCTCTGTTGCCACCTCATAATCATGTGATACACGGCGCAGAGATGCATTGGTTTATAACACATAACGCTCATATATTGTAAGTTTTTAAAGTTTTTCCAGTACTGCCCTCTTATATTTATTAAATGCCCCTAAAATCCATTTTCACTCTAAATCTCTACTTATGAATAGAACAGCAACCTTTGTCACTCATATTTTACATCTAATCAGAAAATAATATACAGATCTAAATGGTTCAGCTCTACATTTGGGAATATATTATGTTTGACAATGATTTTATTTCCTCCCTTGAGTTGTCTGAGTAAGTTGTACACATTATGGTCATTTGCATGAATGGAAAAAATAATACATAATGCAGTCTACTTCTTTTAATTTACAATTCCTGAATCAATTTAATGGTCACTATCTTCCCTGCTATGTTATTTAATATGTTCAGTTCAAATTAAGGGACAATCCTATTTTTACTGGTAAAACAAGAAACTGAAATATCTGGTGTAAATGTAACTCTCTAGATCTTGCTGGGGTGCGACATCTCTTAACACACTGGTCAAAAATTTCCGGTCACCAGGTCATCAGAGACTGGGGCTGGAATTCTCCCGTCCTGCCCACCATGGGAATTGTAGTGGGCGGGCGGGGGGGGCGGACCATGCAAAGGTCCATTGACCTCGGGTTTTGAGGCGAGCGTGGCCGTAGAATCCTGCCCTGGATGTATGATTCAAGATGCACGTTGGGATCCCATGGCAGTCCTGAGGTGCTGACCTTCGTGGGAGGTGAATGGGAAGTTTCAAGTTCTAATGGCTGATTCGCCTGCTACCAAAATGCTCCACAAATGTGTAAAGTCAGACTTCAGATATTTCTGATATACTTGCTTGAATAATTACCCAGGAAATGGTAGACAGACTTAAACCTAGTTTATCTGCTGACTAGCTACTGAACTGACCGGTTCAATCTTCACGCTGACCTCCAACTCCCAACTTGCCCCTGGACTACTCCCCTAATCCATAATCTGAGTACACCATTGACCACCCAACTACCTCCGACCTGCTCAACCCATACCGTCTAGATCCGACTAACCCTGAACCACTCGACTACCCTATGACCCAATAACTACCCCATGATATAACCTCGCTACCACACCTTGAGCACCTGATTAACTTCTGACCCTACCTGACTACCCTTCATCCCACTGCCCACTCACCCACCCACCACCCTACTCTCTCCCACTCTACCCATCCGCAGCCTATCCACCTACCACCTAAGCCACCTACCACCTCATCTACCTACCATCTTACTGAGCTGCAATCTCACTTGCCTGCTACCATATGGGCCAATCACCCTATCGGGGCTGGGGTCTGCACTGGAGTGCTGCTTTGGGCTGGATTAAGTTGATGTTTAGTGAGTGAGGGAGTATTAAGGATTAATTTAATTTAAGAGTTGATTTGTACCAAAAGTCTAGAATATTCTTTAATTTAGTAATTAACTAAAAACATTGTTCTTTGGCTTGGGAGATGTTGAGTTGTAATTCAACTTTAAATCAAGTTTTTACAGACTCTGCTTAAAGCTGCAGCTAGTTAATTGGACAACTAATCAGAAGCCAGATTCAAAGAGCATAAAGCAGACTTCCTTCAGTGCTGCTTTGGACTGCTTAACTGTGCTTAATTTGAAATTTAGTGAGTGAGGGAGTTTGGTGAAACAGCCTTGGTAAATAGGACCAAGCGAATATTTCTACTATCCATAATATTCTCAAAACTAGAGGAAGTAAAGTAAAGGGATTAATTTAAAGGTAAGTCATCACAGGGCAGCTCAGACAATTAGAATGCTCCTCCTGCGTGATGTGAGAAGTCAGGGATACTTCCAATGCTCAGGGTGACCATGTGCACAGTGTGTGTCTCCAGCTGCTGCTACTCAACATTCATGTTTAGGAGCTGGAGCAGCAGCTAGAATCACTGTGGAGCATCTGCGTGGCTGAGATCTGAGAACGATTACATGTATAGTGAGGTGGTTGCACCACAAGTAAAGAGTGCACAAGCAAAAAGAATGTGTGGCCACCAGACAGAATAAAAGCTCTAGACAGACCGTGCAGGAAGCCCTAGGCTCCTTATCCCACTCTACCAGGATTTCTGTTTTGGATACTGTTGTGGGAAATAGTTTCTCAGGGGAATGCAACCGGAGCCAAGTCTTTTGCACGATGAGTGGCACAGCTGGGAGGGGTGGGGGAGGAGAGAGAGAAAATTGTGGGAGAACGACATAGGTTGGACTAGGAGATTACAGGGACTGGGAACGTCCGACATGTGGAGTTTTTTCAAGGAGCAGCTACTGCGAGTCTGTGATAGGTATGTCCCTGTCAGGCAAGGAGGAATTGGTAGGGCTAGGGAACCGTGGTGCACCAAAAAAGTTTCTTTGTTGGTTAAAAAGAAAAAGGAGGCTTATGTTCGGATGAGACGTGAGCACTCGGGTAGTGCACTAGAAAGCTTTAGATTGGCTAAGAGGGAGTTGAAGAGCGAGCTTAGAAGGGCTAAAAGGGGTCATGAGAAGACTTTGGCGGATAGGGTTAAAGAGAATCCTAAGGCGTTCTATAGGTATGTCAAGAACAGAAGGTTGGTTAGGGCAAGTTTAGGGCCAGTTATAGATGGCAGAGGGAAGTTATGTGTGGAACCGGAGGAGATTGGTGAAGCATTGAACCAATATTTCTCTTCGGTGTTCACGCAAGGGGACATGAATATAGCTGAGGAGGACACTGGGTTGCAAGGGAGTAGAATAGACAGTATTACAGTTGATAAGGAGGATGTGCAGGATATTCTGGAGGGTCTGAAAATAGATAAATCCCCTGGTCCGGATGGGATTTATCCAAGGATTCTCTGGGAGGCAAGAGAAGTGATTGCAGAGCCTCTGGCTCTGATCTTCAGGTCGTCGTTGGCCTCTGGTATAGTACCAGAAGATTGGAGGTTAGCGAATGTTGTCCCATTGTTTAAGAAGGGGAACAGAGACTTCCCCGGGAATTATAGACCGGTGAGTCTCACTTCTGTTGTCGGCAAGATGTTGGAAAAAATTATAGGGGATAGGATTTATAGTTATTTGGAGAGTAATGAATTGATAGGTGATAGTCAGCATGGTTTTGTGGCAGGTAGGTCGTGCCTTACTAACCTTATTGAGTTTTTTGAGAAAGTGACCAAGGAGGTGGATGGGGGCAAGGCAGTGGACGTGGTATATATGGATTTTAGTAAGGCGTTTGATAAGGTTCACCATGGTAGGCTTCTGCAGAAAATGCAGATGTATGGGATTGGGGGTGATCTAGGAAATTGGATCAGGAATTGGCTAGCGGATAGGAAACAGAGGGTGGTGGTTGATAGTAAATATTCATCATGGAGTGCGGTTACAAGTGGTGTACCTCAGGGATCTGTTTTGGGGCCACTGCTGTTTGTAATATTTATTAATGATCTGGATGAGGGTATAGTTGGGTGGATTAGCAAATTTGCTGATGACACCAAAGTCGGTGGTGTGGTAGACAGTGAGGAAGGGTGTCGTAGTTTGCAGGAAGACTTAGACAGGTTGCAAAGTTGGGCCGAGAGGTGGCGGATGGAGTTTAATGCGGAGAAGTGTGAGGTAATTCACTTTGGTAGGAATAACAGATGTGTTGAGTATAGGGCTAACGGGAGGACTTTGAATAGTGTGGAGGAGCAGAGGGATCTAGGTGTATGTGTGCATAGATCCCTGAAAGTTGGGAATCAAGTAGATAAGGTTGTTAAGAAGGCATATGGTGTCTTGGCGTTTATTGGTAGGGGGATTGAATTTAGGAGTCGTAGCGTTATGTTGCAACTGTACACAACTCTGGTGCGGCCGCACTTGGAGTACTGTGTGCAGTTCTGGTCCCCACATTACAGGAAGGATGTGGAGGCTTTGGAGAGGGTGCAGAGGAGGTTTACCAGGATGTTGCCTGGTATGGAGGGGAGATCCTATGAGGAGAGGCTGAGGGATTTGGGATTGTTTTCGCTGGAAAGGCGGCGGCTAAGAGGGGATCTTATTGAAACATATAAGATGATTAGAGGTTTAGATAGGGTGGATAGTGATAGCCTTTTTCCTCTGATGGAGAAATCCAGCACGAGGGGGCATGGCTTTAAATTGAGGGGGGGTAGTTATAGAACCGATGTCAGGGGTAGGTTCTTTACCCAGAGGGTGGTGAGGGATTGGAATGCCCTGCCAGCATCAGTAGTAAATGCGCCTAGTTTGGGGGCGTTTAAGAGATCCGTAGATAGGTTCATGGACGAAAAGAAATTGGTTTAGGTTGGAGGGTCACAGTTTTTTTTTAACTGGTCGGTGCAACATCGTGGGCCGAAGGGCCTGTTCTGCACTGTAATGTTCTATGTTCTATGTTCTATGTTCTAACGACAGTAATTATGGATTCTATCATAAGGGGAACAGTTAGATGTTTCTGCAGCCAAAGACGTGATGCTAGAATGATATATTGTCTCCCTAGTGCAGGTGGACCGAGGCTGGAAACTGAATATCCAAGGCTACTAGGAAGGATAGGCAAAGCGGACTAGGAGGTGGAATGGCATTGTTAGCAAAGGCTGAAATTAGTGAAATAGTAAGAGAGGACATTGGTTCAGAAAACATAGATGTAGAATTAGTCTGGGTGGAACTAGGAAGCAACCAGGGGCAGAAGACATTATTGGGAGTTGTCAATAAGCTTCCAGACAGTAGTGGCAATGTTGGGAATGGCATTAAACAAGAAATTAGAGATGCATGTAACAATAATGCTACAGTAATCATGGGTAAATTTAATCTTCATATAGACTGGGAAGACTGAATTAGCAACAATACTGTGGCGGAGGAATTCCTGGAGTGTGTCCGAGATTTTCTTTAGATCGGTACATTGGAAAATTAATTAGGAAACAAGCTATCCTAGATTTGAGGTGGGATTTTCTGGTCCTGCTAACCCCAGGACTGGAAATTTCCACCCAAAGTCAATAGACCTTTGGCTGGTCCATCATGTTTACAATCCCACCCACAACGATTCCCAAGGTGGGTGGGACCTGAAGATTCAGGCCTTGGTGCTGTACGGTGAGAAGGGGTTAACGAATGATCTTGTTGTGCGGAGTCCTTTGTGGAAAAGTTACCATAACGTGATAGAATTCTTCATTAGGATGGAAAGTGAAGTAGTTCAAACCTAAATCTAAACAAAGGAAACTATGAATGTATGGGGTTGCGGGGGTGATGGGGGAAGGGGGGTGTTGATTGGTTAAAATAGATTGGGGGATTTCATTAAAAGGCACGATAGGGATAGGCAATGGCTAATATTTAAGAAACTAATGCCTGCATTGCAACAGTTATTCCTTTATGGTGCAAAAATACAACAAGAAAAGCAGCCCAACTATGCCTAATAAATTAAATTAAGGTTACTATTGGATCCAAAGAGGAGTCATATAACGTTGCTAATAAAAGTGGCAATCCTGAGGATTCTGAGCATTTAGACTTCAGCAAATGAAGACCAACAGATTGATTATGATGGGAAAATGGAGTATGAGAGTAAGCTTGCAAGGAACTCCAAATTATAAAACCTTCTATGATAAGTATGTAAAAAAGATTAGTGAAGACACATGTAGAACACTTACAGTCCGAAACAGGGTAATTTATTGCAGAGAAGAAGGAAATGACAGAGCAATTGAACAATAACCTTAGTTCAGTCTTCAGATGGAGAGACAAGTAACTTCCCAGTAATGCGAGGGAATCAAGGGTCCAGTGAAAAGGTAGAATTAAAGGAAATTAGTATTCTTAAAAAAATAGTGCTGGAGGTATTAATGGGACTAAAAGTCAATAAATCCCCAGGGTCTCATAGTCTACATTCCAGGTTAATTTCCATGGAAATAATGGATGTGTTGGTTGTCATCTGTGGGAGGAAATATAATAACTGCTGACAAGGATTTTGAACGGCATTTACTCGTCACCCAGGATGGAGAAAAATTATTGGAAAAGTTGGGAAGAGAAGACTTGGAAGAGAAGTTCTTTACATGTCCTCTGGACATAACTAATGAAGTGGATGTGGTGAGAATCCTCCATAGAGCAATTCGAGAGCTGGGTGTGTTTAAAAAAAGCCTGAAGTTCGGGTCACTCCAGCAGGGTTTAGTATAGCTCTCCACTTGCAGGGAGCTGGCGGTCCAACCCCGCTGGAGTGAAGGGCAATAAAGGGCCCCCTAGAGGGCCGGGTGCCAATGGGTGCCCCCTTGGCATCAGCAACTTGGCAGTGCCAGCATGGGCCTCCTGGCACTGCCCAAGGGGCAAAGTGCCAATGCCCAAGCGGCATCCTGGCACTGCCCATTGGGCATCGGCCAGTGCTGGGGGAGTGCAGGGCCTAATGGGGGGGTGGGGCAGAATGGAGAATGGGGTGTGATGGGGGCGGGGCCTCTGGGAGGATGATCGGTGGGGATGAGGGGTCTGGCTGCCACCCTGCAGTTGGGATTGGTTGGGGAGGGAGGGAGGCTGGCCATCGGGTGGGGGGTGGGGCAGGGGCAGCCTGCTGGGGGCTGGGGCTAGAGGCGGGGGTCCTGGACTACAGGGGTGGGGAGGTTGCGGCTGCCAGTGGCAGGGGAGGGGGATCGGGGTGGGGCGGCGGGGGATCAAGGTTGCCGGGGAATGGGGGGATGGGCGATCGATTCGGGCCAAGGAGGGGGGTGTCGGCAGTTGGGCAATGGGGGGAATCGCACGGCCGGCGATGCGGGAATCGCGGGTCTGGCCAGTGATTGAGCTGTCCAGCGATTGGGAGACCGGCAGACAGGAGCCACTGCACATGCACCGATCTTGGCACTGACAGATCAGTGTAAAAACAGTGGCCCACCAGCGCTATGCTGCCGGCCTCTCCAGTGGGAATAGGCCCTCTCCATTGAATTTTAACGTGATTCAGGCCAGTGCACCCAGCAATACACAGAATGTGGGAGATTCTTTTTTAAACTCCCACTGAAAAAAACACCGGGATTTACTCGTTTTTACATGAATTTGATAACTTCGAATTTTTTGGGGAAAATCCCACTCATTACGTCTACATCATGCCATCCTGCTACCAATGGACTGGCAGAACATTTTTCCAAATTATGATTTATACATTGAGAGCAATCAAGAACAAGGACCGCAACTTAATTAATTCCTACTAATGTATAGGAATATCACTCATTCTGTGACCGAAACCTTTCCTGCATTATTGAAGGTGAAGAGACAACTGGAGCAGTATTGTGGCACATTGCTTCCTCACAGTGCCAGTGACCCAGATTCAATTCCAGCCTTGCATGACCATCTTTGTGGAATTTGCACATTCTTCCCGTGTCTGCTTGGGTTTCCTCTGGGTGCTCTGGTTTCCTACCACAGTCCAAAGATATGCAGGTGTATTGGCCATGCTGAATTGCCCCAAAGTGTCCCAAGATGTGTAGGTTTGGGAGATTCGAGGGGTAAAGCGCAGGGATAGAGCGGAGTGTGGGCCTGGGTAGAGTCGGTGCAGACTCAATGGGCTGAATGGCATCCTTCTGCACTGTAGGGATTCTATGAACTACATTCAGCATTTGAATTGTTGAAACCTCTGAAAATGAAAGAAATCGTTCAACAGCAACAACAAAGAAAAATAAAGCAAAAACTCTCTTCCACCAAGGACAAGGAGTTTTGGCTAGGAATTACTTCAGCGAAGAGAAATGGGATTCTGCCATGATCCTTGTACATACTGGACCTGTCTTGTATACTGTCCGAGACAGAACTGATGTCACCTGGAGGAGGCATACAGACCTGAACCTTCCTGCAATGCTTACACTGACAGACACTGTTGAAGAAAGCAACACCTCACCTGTAGACCAAGCACAGAGTCAATCTCTGGTTACAATGCCGTTACCGGTCAAACCAACCACTGATGATGTTTGTGTAAAGATGAAAATGCTAGAGGTTACAACCAGTGCAAAGAAGAAGACGCCAGAGGTTTGACGTCAACCGTTCCGAATGTGACAACTTCCAGACCGTCTGACTTATTGATTATCATTTATTAATTATTGTTCATGTTGCAATTGTTTGAATTTGTTGGGAGCATTCAATTTAAAAGCAGAGGAAATGTTATGTATTAATATTAATTCCTGTTAGCTGCACCAAGCGCTGTATGAATATGTTCATGTATTCACTGGAAGTGACACCACAGTTCGCTACTGTGAGAAACTGCCAGAGTAAAGAAGCAGCCATGTAGCGAACACCATCCTGTAAATAAAGTTCTGTTATATTTAATCCTCCGTGCTATCTAGAGCCAATTGTCCAATATACAACAATCAGTTGGAGGGAAAATACTAGAGTCTCTTATAAAGGATGTGATAACAGGACACTTAAAAAATATCAACCACAATTGGACAAAATCAACATGGATTTATGAAAGGGGAATCATGTTTGTCAAACCTACTGGAGCTTTCTTTGAGCAGAATCGATAAGTGAGACCCAGTGGATGTGTTGTATTTGGATTTTCAGTGAGTTTTGTAAAATCCAACAGAAGAGGTTACTGTGCAAAATTAAAGCGCATGAGACTGGTGATAATATATTCACATGGATTGAGAATTAGGTAGCAGACAGGAAACAGAGAATAGGAATAAATAGATCCGAGTGGCGGGTGGTGACTACCACAGGGATCGGTGCTGGGACACTGATCGAGATTGAATCATTTAAATTGTTCCTTTTCTCGGCCAGAGAGGTCAACTGGCATTTCTTTATCAATTATTACATCATCAAAAGGGTGCTAGTTACTATGATTTATCTTTCCATAACAAGTTTCATGGGCAGTTAATGTAAAAATCCAGCAAGTTCTTAAAAATAAAGGAGTGATGCATTTGTGTGAAGCAAAGAACAGAGAGCAACATTAATCAATCACCATGTTCTGGAGTTTTGCAGCTAACAACATGGCCGGAATTTTCCAACTGTTCATGCCCTGCCGCCACTGCAAGCGAGGACGGAGAATGGGGCACTCAGCCAAATCTCCGATCACTGCAGCAGGACCAGAGAATCCCGCTGCCATGAACAGCTGGAAAATTCCAGCTCATATCACTTACTCCTTTGAATTTATTGACTGATATGTGCATTAATAATTGTGTGCTTTATTGATGCACTGTTAGGTTCCCAGAAAGATCTGGCCCAACATATTCAAAATAGTTACAGTGGGCTCAGCAAAAAAGTACAAGTTATAATGAGAAGGTTCATAACATTTATGGCTGAATAAAATCAAAGGAACCTGCCTGGTTGTGTAAAAGCAAATTACTGCGGATGCTGGAATCTGAAACAAAAGAGAAAATGCTGGAAAATCTCAGCAAATCTGGCAGCAATATTTGACAAAGGGCCCAATTTTACCATTGCGTCGCACCCGTTTTCGGGCGCGGAAACGTGGTAAAGTCGGGTGAGAGGCCATTAACGCGATCCATGCCCGCGTCCGCGCAGATGGCCACTTTACCGAAACCCGGGAATGGCGGCGATCTGATTCGCGCCTGAAACGGGCGCAGCGGCAATTTAAATGCATTTGCATGCATTTAAATTGAATTAATGAACTGCCCGCCCAGCTTTATCAGCATTTCCCCCTTTACCACCGCGTTCGCCGATCCGGAATCGTGCCAAAATGAACCTGCTGAACACAAGTCTGAATCGGGCGCTCCAGCTGCTGAAGAGCGAGTTCAGTGCTTCCAACGGCTCTCTGACTCAGAGGGCCCGATTTTACCATTTCCATTCTAAGTGCTGAATCTGGGCGTAATGCAGATGCAACTTGGAGATCTGCTTTCAGGCGCCCCCATACGCACTCAGCCACCTCCAGTCCCATTCGCGCTGTGGGCGGGGCTTAGCGCGGCCGAAACGCTCGGTGCTCTGAACAGCGCATGCGCAGTAAGAAAAAAATGTGAAAAAGCGCGCCCGTGTCAGATTGCCCCCGGGCCGCATTCTCCGCTTTCTGCGGCCGGGGAGTCATCTGACACGGGCGCGCTTTTTCAAATTGTTTTCTAACTGCGTATCGCAGTTCAGAGCTCCGAGCGTTTCGGCTGCGCTAAGCCTTTAGCGGCCCGGGAGTGAGAAGCGGGAGCGATGGTGCACACACACATCACTGTCCCCCTTATCCACCCCCCCCCCCCCACTACCCACACACATCACTGTCCCCCTTATCCACCCCCCCCCCCCCACTACCCACACACATCACTGTCCCCCTTATCCACCCCCCCCCCCACTACCCACACACATCACTGTCCCCCTTATCCACCCCCCCCCCCCACTACCCACACACATCACTGTCCCCCTTATCCACCCCCCCCCCCACTACCCACACACATCACTGTCCCCCTTATCCACCCCCCCACTACCCACACACATCACTGTCCCCCTTATCCACCCCCCCCACTACCCACACACATCACTGTCCCCCTTATCCACCCCCCCACTACCCACACACATCACTGTCCCCCTTATCCACCCCCCCCACTACCCACACACATCACTGTCCCCCTTATCCACCCCCCCACTACCCACACACATCACTGTCCCCCTTATCCACCCCCCCCACTACCCACACACGTCACTGTCCCCCTTATCCACCCCCCCACTACCCACACACATCACTGTCCCCCTTATCCACCCATCCCGCTACCCACACACATCACTGTCCCCCTTATCCACCCCCCCCACTACCCACACACATCACTGTCCCCCTTATCCACCCACCCCACTACCCACACACATCACTGTCCCCCTTATCCACTACCCACACACATCACTTTCCCCCTTACCACCCCCCGCTACCCAGACCGATCACCACCCCTGCCCCCCTACCGATCGTCCGAAGCGTGGCAACGGACCCTCATGCCACCCCCCCCATGCCCCCACCAGATATCCATCTGCCCCCCCACCACCAGAGGTCCATCTGCCTCCTCCCCCCACCAGTGAGCGATCAGGCCTCCCCTCCCCCATCCCCCTCCCCCAGACAACGATCTGACCTCACTGATCCCCCTCCCCCAGAGAATGGTCTGGCCTCACTCACCGCCCTCCCCACCCCCCCCCCAACCAGAGGAACACCTGACCCGCCTCCTCTTCCCTCCCCACCAGACAACGATCAGCCCTCCCCACCCCCCAACCCCCCCCCCCACCCCCCCCCCCCCCACCCCCCACAACCAGAGATACATCTGACCCGCCTCCTCCTCCTCCCACCCCCCCAACCAGACAACGATCTGGCCTCACTCCCCCCACCGCACCCCCGGCCCCCCCCCCCCCCCCCCCCCCGCCCCAGGCTGAGTGTGTATGGGAGTGCCTGAAAACAGATTTCCAAGTCGCATCTGAATTGCGCCCAGATTCAGCACTCAGAATGAAAATGGCAAAATCAGGCCCAAAGGGTCATCTGGACTCGAAACGTCAGCTCTTTTCTCTCCTTACAGATGCTGCCAGATCTGCCTGGTTGTTTCATTTGCTCTTTTCTTCCATCACTTTACAGTGGGCCCGATTTTACCATTTTCATTCTAAGTGCTGAATCTGGGCGTAATGCAGATCCGACTTGGAAATCTGTTTTCAGGTGCCCCCATACACACTCAGCTAAAAAAAAAATCACCAGCCCCATTCGCGCTGTGGGTGGGGCTTAGCACGTCCGAAACGATCGGAGCTCTGAACTATGCATGCGCAATTCGAAAAAATTTGACAAAGCGCGCCCATGTCAGATCGCTCCCGGACCGCAGAAAGCAGAGGAAGCAGCTTGGGAGCAAGAAGCGGGAGCGATGGCCCCCACAGACATCGCTGTGCCCCACTACCCAGACCGATCGCCATCCCTGCCCCCCTTCCCCCCCCACCGATCACCCGCAGAGTGGCAGCAGACCCCCCTGCCCCCCACCAGAGATCCATCTGACCCCTCCCCAGCAGAGGTCCATCTGACTCCCCCCTCTCCCCACCAGAGATACATCTTACCCGCCTCCCTCCTCCCCCCGCCCAGAGAACGATCTGGCCTCACTCACCACCCCCCCCCAGAGGAACATCTGACCCGCCTCCTCCTCCCTCCCCCCCAGACAACGATCGGCCCTCCCCCCACCCACCAGAGATACATCTGACCCGCCTCCTCCTCCTCCTCCCCCCCCCCCCAACCAGACAACGATCTGACTGGCCTCACTCCCTCTTCCCCCACCCAAACCAGAGAATGATCTGACCCGCTTCCCTCCTTCCCCCCCACCACTGATCTGAATTAGTGAGCCGTTGGAAGCTCTGAACGTGCTCTTCAGCAGCTGGAGCGCCCGATTCAGACTTTTATTTCGCAGGTCCCTAAAAGCGCGGTTCCGGATCGGCAAACGTGGTGGTAAAGGGGGAAATGCTGATAAAGTTGGGCGGGCAGCTCATTAATCCAATTGAAATACATGCAAATGCATTTAAATCGCTGTTGCACCCGTTTTGAACGCGAATCGGATCGCCGCCATTCCTGGGTTTCAGTAAAGTGGCAATCTGCGCGGACGTGGGCGCGGATAACATTAATGGCCTCACACCCGGCTTTACCACATTTTCGTGCCCAAAAACGGGCGCAACGCAATGGTACCCAGTGTGTACTGAATGGAAGATATGACCCTGATGGTCAAGGTGCATTAAAATATAAATGAATCAGACTGAGTAAGCCACAAATGAGTATTAGTAGACACACTTACTGCACATTATGGCTAATAATTCCAGCTTTTCACTATAAATACTTGTAGGTTTCCGGAAACTATTTTTCTCGGATTCTTGAGATCAAAAAAATTAATTGCAGTTGTGTTGCAATGTCATTTTGGTATTGTGGTGATATGTCTGTGAAAATACGATTTCTGCTTTCATTGATACTTCTCCACAAGTGTTATAAATCATCATTACTTGGTCCATTGATTTTCTTATCCTTAATCAAATCGCTTGAGAAAACAATTTAATGTGTAGCCAGCAGGTTTCTAACACATGCAGTACCATCTTACTTAAAGAAAATACTAATATTTATTATGATAGATGGGGCAGCCAGCATTTTATAGATTTGTACACCTGCTATGGTTCAATTGGAAGCACAGTTGTCTTTGAGTCGCAAGGTTGTAGGTTCGAGTTCTCCAGGATACAAACAGAACTGACACTTCAGGACAATACTGAGGGAGTACTACTCTGGTGGCTGTGCCATCTTTCAGTTAAGACATTACACAAAGGCCCTCTGCCTAAACCCTCAGAAGGATGTGGAAGAACCCATGGCATTATTCTGAAGGAGAGCAGGGAGGCTATCCCCTGTGCCATGGCTAATATTTATCTCTCAATCAACATCACAAACACAAATAACAAGGTCATTATCACATTGCTTGTTTCTGAGAATTTGCTGTGAACTAATTGGCTGCCTCCTTTCTTACATTACAACAGTGAAGTATTTTGTTGGGTGCAAAGCACTTTCAGACATTCAGTGGAATGACGTTGCTATATGAATGCAAAACTTCCTTATTAAAAAGTGCATCTCTTGTCAAATCTAGCTCGGTACTTTCATAAATAAAGATTTATCCAGCAACATTTGATTATTTTTTAAAAGCCCAATCTTCTCCAACCAGATCTGTATCAGATGGATTCCTACACTGGAGGCTCAGTATAAGTGTAGTGAAAAGCATATTTTTCCTGAAAGCACTGAACTAAAAATTGTTGCTGCATTTCATTTAAAGGGTTCAGCAATTGAACTTCAACTGGCGGATCTTGCTTCATGATGGGTTTGTTGGAACTTTAATCACATCTGTCACTGTGCAAATGTCCAGGAAATGTAAGAGCGCAGGACTGCACAAGCCATAGTCAGCAACACTGGAACATTGGCATTTATCCAGCAATGTGGAAAATGGCCCAGGAATATCCTGTACAGAAAATGCAGGACTAATCTAACCTGGCCAATTAAAACCCATCAGTCTATTCCTAATCATCAGGAAAGTGATGAATTGAGTTGTCAACAGTCCCATCAAGTGGCACTTACTCAGAAAAAAATCTGCTCACTGATGTTCAGTTTGGGTTCCTTTCGGGCCACTCTGCTCTTCTCTCTTACAGCCTAGTCCAAACATGGACAAAAGAGTTGAACATCAGAGTTGACTGGTTTTGACATCAAGGCCAAATTTGACTGAGTGTGGCACCAAGGAGCCCTAACAAAACTGGACTAAATGAGAATTGGGGGATAAATTCTCCACTGATTGGAGTCATATTGAGCATGAAGGAAGATGGTTGTGGTTGTTGTGGGTCAATCATCTCAGTCCCAGGATATCACTGCAGGAGTTCCTCAGGACAGTGTCTGAGGCTCAATCATCTTCAGCGACTTTATCAATGAGCTTCCTTCCATCATAAGGTCAGAAGTGAGGATGTTTACAAATGATTGCCCAACGTTCAGTGACTCCTCAGATACTGAAGCAGTCTGTGCGCACATGCAGTTAGACCCCAACCACAAACATCCACAAGATATCCATTATCCCATCACACAGCCTCTTCATGCCCACAGACCCATCAAGGGAAAAGGCCAAACAACAAAGTTACCACCACACATCAACTTCAATGGACAGGATTGTCATTACTAATTAGAGGCCACATGAAAATGAATAAATGAAGCAGAGTGAAAACAACTATTAAAATTTAATCACACACAGTGGCTACACACGAACAATGAAGGCACACCACCAAAGTCATCATAGTGAAACAAAGTCATTTTCCAAAAACGCTTAAAATTACTATGATGAGGTGTGGTTCTTGCAGTTCAACTGGTGGCAAACTGTGGGATGTGATGCCCTGTTACCTGAGATGACCTTGATGGCCATCATCTGGGAGCTCAAAACCTCTAGTCCCAACATGCTGAAGGGTTCTCTCATCAGAGCAGAGGTTTCATCTATAATCTCATCAATTGGAGGCACTCAGGTCACTGACAGAGGGGGAGAGGTGTAGCTGTCCAGGTTAGGAGCATCATGAGAGGCCCTCAGGTGTGACTGTCTGCAGTTCTTCCTCTCTTCCAGAGCACAATAGTACCTCTCTGGATACTGGTGCTGGATATTGCCCTGGGGATTGGATTTGAGACTCAGTATCTTCCTCTCACCTAGCCATTGCTGCACTAAGCTCATGATCAAAACAATGGTCCACAGGTCTGAGTACACACCTGAATAGTCTGCTGGATTGGGTTATTCTCCATGCAGGAAGCCATGCACTGTCACACCTGAAACATGGCAGAACTCATGGACTAGATGTGTTGTGGTGCCTGCATGCCATTGTTATGTAATTATGTGCTCAGCAGAGCAAGGATTATTGTGGGATTTGGGAATAGCATCGCCCACAGTATGGTGCACAGAGTAACATGGTAATAGAGTCTGAGAGAACAATCTAAAAGCAACACTCTGGTACCAGCCTGCATGGGGACAGCAGCTCCATACATGACTATACCTCAGATCTGTAAATAATTAAAGCTTAACAATAAACGGTTCATGTTTAAAGATACAAGTTCTCCTCACTGAAACATCTAAAAAACCCATAATACAACATATGGTGAAAGCAAAAATCACATTTTACAACAGGCTTGTTCCATTGTCCATCCATGTCTGCACAATATTTTTTTCTTTATTCTTTCATGGGACATGGGTTTCACTGGCAAGGCCAGCATTTGTTGCCCATTCTGAATTGCCCTGAAACTCAATGGCTTGCTAGGCCATTTCAGAGGGCAATTAGGGACAATCACATTGCTATGTGGAGTCACATGCAGACCAGGCCAGGTAAGGATGGCAGATTTCCTTCCTTAAAGAGCATTGGTGAGCCAGATGGACTTTTACAATCATCAATGATAGTTTCATGGTGACCATCACTGAGGCTAGCATTCAATTCCAGATTTTATGAATTGAATTTAAATTCCACCAGCTGCTGTGTTGAGAGTTGAACCCCTGTCCTTGAGCATTAGCCTGGGCCTCTGGATTACTAGTCCAGTGACTTTACCATCCCTGCCCAAAATATATGGAACACTTCACAAATTTGCCTGTCATTTTCTGGCAGCGGTGCCACATTTACCTTAGTTAGACACTGAAATTCTACCACATTCAGTGTGCACAATCCTGGAGTCCCACAAGATCCCTGTCTGGCAGGGCCCTTGTCTGCCACAACCTCTTACTGATGCTCCTATATGTCAATGATGTGTTCACCAGACTATAAATCTGAGAGTATCACAAACACATTCCCACTGAGGTGAATATATCTGCACTGACGGATGGTGCAGGAGATGTGTCACTGGTTCCCCTGAGAAGTGGGCTCTCTCCTCCCCAGAGGTAGAATTCAAGGTTTCAGCTAAGGCAGCCACATGTCCATGCATGACCCTGACACCTGAAGGAAATAAGACAAACAATTAGTCCAAGTGCTTTTGCAGTCAATGCTCCCTTTCATATGCATCACCCAATTTCTCTGTGCTGATGTGGGGAGATCACTTTCAAGTGCATCTTATCGCCCATGACTTAGATCTCTCCATCTGTGACAGCCTAACCGTCCTGTCCCATTCCTAAACCTCTGTTCCCACCGGTGTTAAAGTGTTGAGGTGTGGCATTCACCATCATCCATTTCCACCCTTTCCCTGGCATTGTGGTATCCTTTCTCCTGCAAGCAGATTGAAAGCTTCAATCTCCAGATAATTTGTCTTTTCTTCCTTTCCTCACCAGGTATCCCTCGGAACCATGAGGGATTGTTTGTCCCTCACACATCCACTCTTAGCAGTCTAGCAACATCCTGTCAATAAAAAGAAAATGAAATGAAACTCACATCCAGCCATTCCAGCAGACACCACTGCTCTGGGGCATTCCTTTCCTTCTCACATGCATTTGATGCTTCCCTTGTTTGAGACCCATTGCATCTTAAATACATGGCCATCACATATATATACACATTCTGGCAAACAGACTCTTGTGGTTTGCAAGATTGACTTGTTTGCAGTATTACATATAAAATTCTAACAGGACTGTATAGACTAGATGAGGGGAAGTTGTTTCCTCTGGCTGTGGGGGAGGTGGGAGCGGCTGGTGTCTAGAATAACCTATCCCTGAGGCAATTTTGTACATAGGCATTTGTGTGGCAAATGACAACTCTGTGGCAGCTTGAGAAATGGAGATGGTGATGATGTTACTGTGACATGAGGCAGTTACAGGTGAGCCTGCAACATCTGAGTGCTCATTTCATCATTATCGATGGCCCCTCCTGAACTCTTTCTCCTCACTTCAGTAAACCAGCATGTTCAGAATCCCTGAAAAGCCTGCCCATCCTCTCCACTGTGAAAAGTACCATGTCAAAGCGAGCAACAAAGAAGAACAGTGATCATTTTTGCGAGGGAAAGTAATCAAAAAATGCAATAATGCAGGCCCAGCAAGCAAAACTCGCTAATGCTTTTAATAAGGTGCATCAATGGGAATAATAATAATCTTCAAAGAGCTACCTTCCACCTTTAAGGAGTTTGCTTCACCAGCCAAACTTCAGGACCTCTGCTGACTAAACAGTCCACTGATGAATTTTAATAGCTGAATAAGATTGCACATGCACAAATGAACCTACATACAAGACAGTAAACCACTGAATGTCTATGTCAACCAGTCTGCACCATTCACAGGTAGTTTTGTCCTTGAAAATGTGCTTTATTGGCTCTGGAAATTGTTGTTCTGAGCCAAAGCCTGAATAAGAACAGTCGGTACTAAGTGAATACTCAGAACTAGAATAAGGGATTAAAGTAGAAAACCTAACTATCAATTAGCGTTTGTTGTTTTGACATTTTAAACAATAAAGTTAATTTTATTTTTTCCAGTGTATTGATGAGTAATCTCACATTAGCTCTGAGAACAGGGAGATAAGACTTGCAGCAATGCTGAAGTGGTTGTTTCCATGAAATTCTCATCTGAATGACAGTTTTTTTCACCTTCTTGCTGTTTTTAATTAAATCATAAAAAGGTGCAATACCCACACAATCTGTAGTGCAATCATAACAGACCGACTTTTAATTAAAATGCTGATAAAGGATGTCAAAGTTAACATGCAGGTACAGCAAGCAATTAGGAAAGCAAATGATATGTTAGCCTTTGTTGCAAAGGGATTAGAGTATAAAAGTGCAGAAGTCTTGCTGCAATTGTACAGGGTTTTGAAACCACACTTGGAGCACAGTGTATAGTTTAGGTCTCTTTAGATAAAAACAAAATACCGCGGATGCTGGAATCTGAAACAAAAACAGAAGATGCTGGAAAATCTCAGCAGGTCTGACAGCATCTGTGGGGAGACAATAGAACCAATGTTTTGAGTTCTTGCCTAGCTGAGGAAGAACATACTTGTCTATTGATTCCTGGGACAAGTGGCCTATGAGGAGAGATTGTGCAGAATGAGCCTTCATTTTCTGGGGTTTGGAAGAATGAAATGTGTAAGATTCTTCGAGGGATTGCCAGGGTAGATTGGGAGAGGTTGTTGCCTAGCCTTGTGCGTGTAGAACAGGGATCACAGTCCCAGGATACGGGGTCAGCCATTTATGACTGAGTTAGGAGAAATATCCTCACCCATGGGATTGTGACAATTTGGAATTCTCTACCCCAGAGGGATGTGGATGTTTAGTTGTTTTGTACTGCATATTCAAGAATGAGATTGATAAATTTTTGGGCACTAAAAGAATGAAGGAATTTATGGATACGGCAGGAAAGTCAAGCTTAGGTAGAAGATCAACCATGATCTTATTAAATGACAAAGTAGGTTGAGGTGTTATATAAATGCAGGTTGTTGGTGTTGCATGGGAGCTGGGCAGTTGACAAAACTTGAGACCTAAAAATAGTCAGTGCATTCACATCATGATGAATCGTAACTGAAAAATGTGTTGTACCGAATTGTGAAGTGGAGTGGACTGGAAAGACTTGAGATAACTAGAAATGATTTCACTTGTAATGGTTATCATCCTAACATAATGGAAAACATCCACGTCCTGGAGGTGAAGAGACAGTGCCTCAGAATTTCAATTTGCTATGAGTGCATTCACTTGCTGAAAACATTAGTGATAGATGACTCACGTCTGTTCATTGAGCATTCCTCCTGAAAATTATCAAATCGTTTCACCCAACAACATAAAGTAGTTGCAGGGTAGCGCAAAAAACTTCTTCATTCATACCTGGAAAACTGCGGCTTAAAATGACAGAAAGCATTCTGAAAGGAGAGGGTGAACAGCCAGAGGTCGTGGTACATATTGGTACGAATGACATAAGCAGGAAGAGTGATGAGGTCCTGCAGCAGCAGTTTAGGGAGTTAGGTAGAAAGTTAAAAAGCAGGACCTCAAGGGTTGTAATCTCAGGATTACTCCCTGTGTCACGTGCTAGTGAGGCTAGGAATAGGAAGATAGTGCAGCTCAACACGTGGCTAAACAGCTGGTGTAGAAGGGAGGGTTTCAGATATCTGGACCATTGGGGTCTCTTCCGGGGCAGATGGGACCTGTACAAGAAGGATGGGTTGCCTCTAAACTGGAAGGGCACAAATATTCTAGCCGGGAGATTTGCTAGTTTGGCAGGGGGATGGGAACCAAAGCAAAGGTGAATTAGCTGAAGGGGAACCAGAGAGTAGGGCCAGTAAGACTCAGAGAAACAGCAGGCAGGGTGGGATTACTAATCAGAGAGGGTCTGGTGGACTGAAGTGCATTTGTTTCAATGCGAGAAGTGTAACAGGTAAGGCAGATGAACTCAGAGCTTGGATTAGTACTAGGAACTACGATGTTGTTGCCATTACAGAGACTTGGTTAAGGGAAGGACAGGATTGGCAATTTAACATTCCAGGATACAGATGTTTCAGGCGGGATAGAGGGGGATGTAAAAGAGGTGGGGGAGTTGCACTACTGGTTAAGGAGAATATCACAGCTGTACTCCGTGAGGACACCTCGGAGGGCTCGTACAGCGAGGCAATATGGGTAGAGCTCAGGAATAGGAAAGGTGTAATCACAATGTATCAGAGGTGAGCTGGCAAGGTGGATACAAAGCTGGCTCGGTCAGACAGAGGGTAGCAGTGGAAGGGTACATTTCTGAATGGAGGGCTGTGACAAGTGGCGTTCCTCAGGGATCAGTGCTGGGACCTTTGCTGTTTGTAATATATATAAATGATTTGGAGGAAAATGTAACTGGATTGATTAGTAAGTTTGTGGACGACACAAAGGTTGGTGGATTTGCGGATAGCAATGAGGACCATCAGAGGATACAGCAGGGTATAGATCGGTTGGAGACTTGGGCAAAGAGATGGCAGATGGAGTTTAATCCGGACAAATGTGAGGAAATGCATTTTGGAAGGTCTAATACAGTTAGGAAATATACAGTAAATGGCAGAACCCTTAAGAGTATTGATAGGCAAAGGGATCTAGGTGTACAGGTACACAGATCACTGAAAGTGGCAATGCAGGTGGAGAAGGTAGTCAAGAAGGCAAATGGCATGCTTGCCTTCATCAGCCGGGGTATTGAGTTTAAAAATTGCCAAGTTATGTTGCAGCTTTATAGAACCTTAGTGAGGCCGCACTTGGAATATAGTGTTCAATTCTGGTCGCCACACTACCAGAAGGATGTGGAGGCTTTGGAGAGGGTACAGAAAAGATTTACCAGGATGTTGCCTGGTATGGAGGGCATTAGCTATGAGGACAGGTTGGAGAAACTTGGTTTGTTCTCACTGGAGCGACGGAGGTTGAGGGGCGACCTGATAGAAGTCTACAAGATTATGAGAGGCATGGACAGAGTGGATAGTCAGAAGCTTTTTCCCGGGGTGGAAGAGTCAATTACTAGGGGGCACAGGTTTAAGGTGCGAGGGGCAAGGTTTAAAGGAGATTACGAGGCAGATTGTTTGCACAGAGAGTAGTGGGTGCCTGGAACTTGTTGTCAGCAGTGGTAGTGGAAGCGGATACGGTAGTGACTTTTAAGGGGCATCTTGACAAGTAGGATGGGAATAGAGGGATATGGTCCCTGGAAGGGTAGGGGGTTTTAGTTAAGTCAGGCAGCATGGTCGGTGCAGGCTTGGAGGGCCAAAGAGCCTGTTCCTGTGCTGTAATTTTCTTTGTTCTAATGTTTTAAAATCTGCCCTTCAAGAGAAGAATTCAAAATGGTTTCAGAACAAATTTCAATATTTGTATCCAAGCTTAATGTTCAGAGGTGTTTGGAGACTTCAGTTTGAACATTTATGTTTAAATAAATTGATGTATTCATCTTAATTGTTAATTGTCATCTTTAAATATGAGAACTTATAATTAAATAATGAATGTTTTTTGTTTGAAATACAAGCATATGTTACATTTAAACTATCAATCGATGCATTATTATCTGTGCCTTTACAGGAAAGTGGATGTAAGGAATGTTAGATCAGCCATGATCCTATTGAATGGGGAGCAGACTCGAGGGGCCGTACGGTCTACTCCTGCTCCTATTTCTTATGGTCCATGTGATTTATGCCTTCCTCGGTTAGAGCTATTCTGGCGTGTGTCATTGCCAGAAGAACCCACCGAACATCAAAATACTAACTACAAGCACCACAGGAAAGACACTTCTGAGTTTAAAGATGCTCAAGTACCTGTCAGAGAAACCAAACAACATTTTATTCATTTTATTTCTACTCAGACACTATTATTTGGTGAGAAAGTCAGCAAAACCTGACACATATATGCTGAAATCATGCTGTGTAATTATGGTGATGAATGATACTCCTTTGTTCATTATTTTAACAAAGGTGTAAAACACATAAATACATTTCATATGAAGACATCAGTGCTCTTGCTACGAAAATACACAAATTAGGATTTCAATCTGACGGATTCCAGAGTCCAATATTATTGCCTTTACGCTATCTGGTGAAATATTTGTATTTCAAATTGCTGTCAGGATAGTAAACTATGACAGTGCTTTATTGTTAATGAATAAACGTCCTTCAAGATCTGGTGATGACAGCAATTTACATGTCATGGGGGAGGTGGTGGTGTGGTAATATTGTCAATAGACTAGCCACCCAGAGGCCCAGGGCAAGATCTAGGACCCAGGTTCAAATCCTCCCATGGCAGATAGTGAAATTTGATTTCATCAAAAGTCTAATTATGACCATGAAACAATTATTGTAAAAAAAACATTGGGTTCGGCACTAATGTCCTTCAGGGAAGGAAATCTGTCAGCCTTCCCTGGTCTTGCCTACATGTGACTCCAGATCCACAGCAATGTGGTTGACTCTCAGGTGTTTTTGGAACCAAAAAACCTGACTGAAGAGCCAGCATTTAAATTCTGTTGTAAATTAAGATAGGGAAGTTGGAAAGCAGAGGGATTAAGGAAGGGAATTCCAGAGAGCAGGACTAAAGTAGTTGAAGGTTTTTTCACTAATTGTTAGAGAAGGGTAGATGTCTAAAAGGTGAAACAGAGCGTTCAAGTAGGAACATTGAAGCCATCAAGGAAATTAAAAATGAGAAAAAGGATGGGGGATGGTGTTCCTAGTGTAATTTTGCAATGATGAGGATGATAAGTGAGTAGCACTTAACATGGGTCAAGAGGTTTGGACGCATTGAGGTTTGTGGCGGGTTTTGATAGAAGGAAGGCAGGGAGAGATGATACAGAAAATTTAAATGTGACATGGGCATGTATGGAGGTTTCAGTGTAACAGTGCTGAGGTAGGAACAGGGCAATTCAATTATATGAATAAAAAAATAAGAAATATTTTTGATGAATAAAAGGTAGATTTGGCATGCATGTGGAAGCAGACCCATATTTGGAGACGATATGAACAAATGGCAATACAGGGAATTGTGGCGGCAGGAATTGAATTATACATACTTGGGTGCTGTCAGAATTGATGGTGAAGGCAAGGGCAGAGGAGGCATTGCTGGAGGTACAATGGCTACATTCAGATAGGTAGGAACAGAATCACTTTAGAGAAGACCTTGTGACTAAGATGTGCGGATTAGGTGGATTGGCCATGCTAAATTGCCCCTTAGTGTCAGGGGGACTAGCTAGGGTAAATACTTGGGTTTATGGGGACATGGCCTGGGTGAGATTGTGGTCAATGCAGACTCAATGGGCCGAATGGTCTCCTTCTGCACTGTAGGGACTCTACGATTCTATGACTAGACAATGAAGGAAAGCGAGTAAGAAGGCTGCTGTGTTCAACAATGTCAAATACCACAAGAGAAACCCAGCAGTGACTCTGATTGACGCCATTTTGATATTATGAGAATGTGGAATCCAATCCAGAGTATTCAAATATAAAGTTAAGAAGTGAATACAGGTCTGGCGCAGCATTACCATTAAACTCATAGGACAGAAAAGGAAAGTTCTCAATAGAGTGATAGAATTTGAGTACTTTTTATTTAAGAGAGTTGTTAATAATAGTTTGGAAGAGGAGAGGAATGAACCAAAAGGAGATGAAACTCCTGCAGTACCAGTTAACAAGATGGTCAGGAGTTTGAGTTATGTGGTCAGAGGTTGGTGGGGAGTGAAGCACAGACAATGGGTGGAATTCTCCAGCCACACTGGTCTAAAGGCCAGAAATTCCTGCCTGACTGTCAATGGTGTTTCACATTCTCCACAACCCACCCACTAAAATTCCAGCAGCAGGCAGGATGGGAGAATTCGGCCTATATATCCACTTTTAGGAGGTGATTGAGGAGAGGCTGGGGGTGGGGAGTTTACAACTTGCTCACAGGATGCAGACTGCATGGGGGTGGGGAGCAACCACTCTCACAATGTGTGTCATGGAGGGACAACCAGCCCACATACAAAAAGAGGACTCGGATTCAGAGTCAGACAACATTTCAATTCATAAAATGTGGGCCATGGACAGGTGACACATCTGCTCAAAAGAGGCGCTTCAGTCACTGAAATCTTTGAAGGAGCTGCATGTCATCATTTTTGATTTGATTTATTATTGTCACATGCTTTAAGGTATGGTGAAAAGTATTGCGCGCTGTAGAGACAAAGCATACCATTCATAGAGTACATAGGGGAGAAGGAAAAGAGAGGGTACAGAATGTAGTGTTAGAGTCATTGCTAGGGTGTAGAGAAAGATCAACTTACTATAAGGTAGGTCCATTCAAAAGCCACCAACCTCTGACTAACCTGTTGAAGCACTTCATAATGATGGATGTCAGGGCCACCGGATGATAGTCATTAAGACACAATGCCTGGCTTTTCTTTGGTACGGGGATGATGGTCGTCTTCTTGAAGTAGGTTGGGATCTCAGATCAGTGTAAAGAGAGATTAAAGATGTCTGCAGATACCCCTGCCAGCTGGTCTATGTAGGTTCTGAGTGCTCGTCCACAGTGAGGGAAATATGGCCTGCAGTGTGTCTTAATTAGGCAGGATGTGAAATTTGCATTTGCTGATGGTGAGTTGAGATGGAGTGATAATGTGGTTTCAGTATGTCAGCCTTTGGCTGTTATATTATTGCAATATGTTTACATTTCATGAATACTCATTAACCTGAAACCATTTTCAATTTTTCAACCCTTGGTTTACAATCAGCAATGCATAATAATTTTGTGGCACAATGTACACAATCGGTTAAGGAAGGCATGCACCTGTTGGCTTTGTGAAGTTGCGACTAAGATAAGCAGGTTTCCATGTTGAACTCTATAAACAAGGCAGAGGATGTTGACGATTTGGCGTTTGAATGCAGGGAGGTCTAGTGGAGGGAAGGGCCTAGTGTCTTTGGGGTGGTGGACCTATCAGGGGGCAGGGGTATAAGGGTCAAGCAGGGACTCGAAGGTGGCTGAAGGGGGGGTCAGTGCTACCAATGGTGGGATCCTCAGGGTCGAATAGAGGTGCTGGATGGAAGGGGAACATTCATAGTCAAAGGGGAAAGTTGTACTCGGTAAGTGGGAAGGTCCAGAGTCAGGTTCAGGTATTGGAATGTCTCATGGGGTGGGTCATGAAAGCAAACAAAAGTATGTGGAAGGATAAAGGGAGGGTTCAGAGACAGGATGGGCATTGGGATGGTCACAGGTAAAGGCACAACAGGAGAGATGGCAAGTGCAGGGAAATGGTAATAGGGCCCAAGATAGCACGATAGCACATAACCCTTCATCCTTCGAATAAATAAAGACCTACCTATCTCCTCCTTAAATTTGTTTAGTGTTCCAATGCTCACTGGGGTAAGGAATTCCACAGATTCATGACCCTTTGAGTGAGGTAACTCCTCCTCATTCCTGTTTTAAATCTGCTACCCCATCGTCTAAAACAGCGGACTCCAAACTTCCAGGCGGACGTGGCCCGCAAGCCATAGTTTGGAGACCCCTGGTCTAAATATATGGCCTCTCATTCCAGAATGTCCAACAAGGGGAAACACCCGCTTTACGTCAACCCTACCAATCCTCTTTAGCATCTTATATACCTCAATTAGATCTCCTCTTGTTCTTCTACAGACCTAAACTGCTCAGTCACTCGTCATAAAACACGTCAACTTCATCCCTGGAATCAATCAGAGAAGGTTTGCATACATGTCACCGGTGCTTAGAATTTTAAATGGAATCATGTGGAAAAAGGAAGAAAGCTGAAGTGGCGCACAGTTCCGGTTATGATGTTCACCAACACAATTAAATGTTCTGTCAATTCCCAACAGTGCAAATTACACGCTGTTGACAAAATCCCAGCCGATGTAATCAGTCTCTCAATCCTCACACACACTGTAATCACCCCCTCCCCCACACACACTGTAATCACCCCCCTCCCCCACACACACTGTAATCACCCCCTCCCCCACACACACTGTAATCACCACCCTCCCCCACACACACTGTAATCACCCCCCTCCCCCACAAACATTAATCACCCCCTCCCCCACACACACTGTAATCACCCCCCTCCCCCACACACACTGGAATCACCCCCCTCCCCCACAAACATTAATCACCCCCTCCCCCACACACACTGGAATCACCCCCCTCCCCCACAAACATTAATCACCCCCTCCCCCACACACACTGTAATCACCCCCCTCCCCCACACACACTGCAATCACCCCCTCCCCCACACAAACTGTAATCAACCCCTCCCCCACACAAACTGTAATCAGCCCCCTCCCCCACACAAACTGTAATCTCCCCCTCCCCCACACACACTGTAATCACCCCTCCCCCACACACACTGTAATCACCCCCTCCCCCACACACACTGGAATCAACCCCTCCCCCACACACACTGTAATCAACCCCTCCCCCACACACACTGTAATCAACCCCTCCCCCACACACACTGTAATCACCCCCCTCCCCCACACACACTGTAATCACCCCCCTCCCCCACACACACTGTAATCACCCCCCTCCCCCACACACACACACTGTAATCACCCCCCTCCCCCACACACACTGGAATCAACCCCTCCCCCACACACACTGTAATCACCCCCCTCCCCCACACACACTGTAATCACCCCCTCCCCCACACAAACTGTAATCACCCCCACCCCACACACACTGTAATCACCCCCCTCCCCCACACACACTGTAATCACCCCCCTCCCCCACACAAACTGTAATCACCCCCCTCCCCCACACAAACTGTAATCACCCCCCTCCTCCACACACACTGTAATCACCCCCCTCCTCCACACACACTGTAATCACCCCCCTCCTCCACACACACTGGAATCAACCCCTCCCCCACAGACACTGTAATCACCCCCCTCCCCCACACACACTGTAATCACCCCCTCCCCCACACACTGTAATCTCCCCCTCCCCCCCACACACTGTAATCACCCCCCTCCCCCACACACACTGCAATCACCCCCTCCCCCACACACTGCAATCACCCCCTCCCCCACACACTGTAATCACCCCCCTCCCCTACACACACTGTAATCACCCCCCTCCCCCACACACACTGCAATCACCCCCCTCCCCCACACACACTGTAATCTCCCCCTCCCCCACACACACTAATCTCCCCCCTCTCCCCACACACACTAATCTCCCCCCTCTCCCCACACACACTGTAATCACCCCCTCTACCCAACCCCACCCCTACCCCCACACAATTACAGAAGAAGAATATAAATCCTGATACCAATAGGCCGGCAAGGGTAGGGTTAAAGTGTCTGTGCCTCATTGCAGGAAGCTGCCTCAGAGGTGGGGGAGCTCCCAAACCCAATCTTGCTTTCTGTGACCCCAATTGGGAACCACAGTTTTGGAACTGCAGCAGGGCATCGTAGAGAATGGGGAATCTGAGGAATCGAGTACTTCGGGACATGTGAGGAGAATTTGGCAACGTGGGGGAAACTGAGGTAAATGTCCAACTTCCCTGACCTACATGGTGCCCTACATGATGCTGCAGTGTCCTATTCCCCTGACCACACCCCTCCCACACCCTAATTCCCCTCAACCCCTTCATAATGCCCAAATGATTCTTTAAACCTCTACTCCCACTCACCTCACGAAGTCTAAATGGCCTGTGATGATTGTCCCTTTAAGAGCAACCTTACTGAGTAAGGGTCGTGCCTTCTGAACAACAACTCATGACCCAGAGCGGGGAATCTCTCCAAGGAGAGGAGTTCCCTGAGTAGTACAGTGTACTCTTGACCAGCAGTCTTGTAAATGAAGTTCTATTGTTCTCCTAAATAAGTTTTTGAGAGTGCCTCTTTACAGCCCCCTGCTCCATGTCCCTACTCATGATAATGGATCTACCTGGCTCACCTGCTTATCAGCCCAACAGACAGACAGCCAGCCTGGATTGCTGGTGGAAACATGTTGAAAACATTTCAACAGGTCTTGCTGCTAAATTTGACAAAACTGTACCTCCAAGTGAAAATTTTCCCTTTTGCTCATTTGCCAGCTCCGAGTTAATATTGGGCCCATTGCGCGCAAATGCTATGATGCCTCAGTTGATAAACCAGTTTAATCCTTTGTTTAGTACTGTTGACAAAACACATTTCTACTTTTCTTGATGGATGGTTCAGTTTTGGCCTGGATGTGGAGTTACTGCTGGCTGAGCCAATGGGAAATTGGTTGCTGCCTGCTCAGTGAAGCCGCAGCCAGTATTAAAGTGAGGCATATATTAACGCGTATATACCGTCAAATTCCTTTCACTACTAAAGTTAATAGAACATGAATAGAGGAGATTATCTTTTGTGATATGATGAGGCTGTGCTACTTATTCTTCCATTTAAGCCAGATTTGCCATTTCAGCGAATATAACTGAAATGCCTCCTTGACATTTGCTTTCTTATTTTCAGATTTATAAATGCACTATAAATGTCAATTCTGTCATTCAGACAGTGAGCCACAAGATGTTCGGCATACAATGGATATAATTGTGATTCAGTCTATTTTGACATTCCCTGGACATATTGCACTGCGACAGTGAAAGCTGCATCACCAGATTTTATTATTTACAACCATTTCGAAATTTTGAGCTTCACATTGTAGCTCTCATTTTAAGCTTGGAGATGAATGTCCCTTCAACACTACATGACTGTTGATTTATAGGGAAAGAGCTGAAGTAAATCTCAAGTTTCCCGTTTTTTCTTTCTTTATTCTTTCCATCGGCCAGCATTTGTTGACCATCCCTAATTGCCCTTGAACTGAATGGCTTGTTAGGGCCACTTCAGAGGGGCTATTCAAAATTAACCACATTTCTGTGGGTCTGGAGTCACATGTAGGCCAGACCAGGTAAGGACGGCAGATTTCCTTCCCTAAAGGACATTAATGAACCAGGTTGGTTTTACAGAAATCCACACTGTTTCATGGTCACCATTATCAAGACTCTTGACACTGTTCATACTTCTCTTCCCTCTGTACTTGGTCAGCAAACTATCCAAATGTTGATTGTAGTTTCATGACTTGAATCAATGCCATCGCATCCCATTTGTACTACTTGGGATAACATCAACAGAAGGGGATGAGTTGACTAACCCCTCAAAAAATATAAGAGCTCTGCTGGTCACCATTACTAAAACCAGCTTTTCAAATCCAGATTATTAACCAAATTTATACCTGGGGTGGCGATGGTCTAGCGGTATTATCGCCAGACTATTAATCCAGAAACTCAGCTAAAGTCCTGGGGACCCAGGATCGAAACCTGCCACGGCAGATGGTGGAGTTTGAATTCAGTTAAAAAAATCTGGAATTAAGAATCTACTGATGACCATGAAACCATTGCCGATTGTCGGAAAAACCCATCCGGTCCACTAATGTCCTTTCAGGAAGGAAATCTGCCGTCCCTACCTGGTCTGGCTTACATGTGACGCCAGAGCCACAACAATGTGGTTGATTCTCAACTGTCCTCTGAATAAGGACAACTAAGGATAGGCAATAAATGCTGGCCAGCCAACGATGCCCATGTCCCACGAATGAAAACAAATTCCACCAGCTGCCAAGGTGGAATTTGAGCACATGCACCCTGGGACATTAGCCTGGGTATTCTGGATTATTAGTTCAGTGACATTAAACTATACCACCATCTCCCCTATCAAATCATCTTAATGCTGAGTGAACTATGATCCCCAATGTAGTAGTGAGTCCCTTTAAAGGGCGAGTGTCTGGAGGGTCGTGTGACCTGATCAACCAATGGGGTTGTAATGACTCCCGTCACCAAGTTACTTTATTTACACCATAGATCTGTACACAGCCATCTCTCCAGTTGCTCCCTGCTGAATGCAGGCTGGGCGTCTGGCACACCTGCTTTAAATAGGGAGCATGAGGCTCCCTGATTTAACCATCAATTAGGACACATCAGATATCTCTTTTGATAAGGGCACATCAGATAGTTCATACTCTAGCAAGCCAACCTCATTAGCCTGGCTGAAGTCATCACAGGGGTAGGAGCACACGAATCCCAAACTGCTCCAAGAAAGGAGAACCTAATATCAACATCCTTGCAGAATACCAAGTACAGCACAAAGACCAGGACTGTTTATGATTAAATGCTCACTTGAACTGGCTGCAAATGCAGAGTGAAATAGTGACCATCTGTCAGCTTCTTCTTGCTTGGAAAACAATGGAATTAGTACCACTTCTAGATCTGTTTTGCTGTCAGACTGATGAAGAGCTTGACCCTCACTTCCATGTCCACCAAAATGTCTTATGTCATCAATGATCTCTCTTAGACTTGTACCATCTTTCATTCAGAAACTGAAATAGATTTTCCTTGTCATGCAAGACCAGCACTTTGTCCATTGCTTAGGCATTGTTTGGTCAGGAGAGAAAATTTGGTGATTTGAATTCCTCCAACTGACCTCCAGCCCTTTCAAGACCCTTGACACTGTTCACACTTCTCTTGCCTCTGTACTTGGTCAGCAAACTATCCAAATGTTGATTGTAGTTTCATGACTTGAATCAATGCCATCGCATCCCATTTGTACTACTTGGGATAACATCAACAGAAGGGGATGGGTTGACTAACCCCTCAAAAAATATAAGAGCTTTGCTGTCTTGTCTAGATAAGGGAACCATTATGATTAGCTGGAAACAAGCGCAACTTTCTCAATATATGAACTAACATCTCATCATTGTCCACCTTTTGCATTGCTTCAACAAATAATAGTCTGGCAAATAAGTTTTGATTAGCTTTCACAACAATTTCCAAACCTTGTATTTTAAATAGTGTATAATTTCCTTGTCTCATTAGAAGACTTCAGTTTCATCTTCTTGACAGGACCATGAAAGCTAACATCTCGGAATTGTAGTTGCTTCTGACAGAAAGTCATGAATGCTCTCTCCCTATTTTGCTAGGCCTCTGTAAAGACCTTGACTACAGAGACCAGTGCAACTGGCCTGTGATACAAATCTATCTCCAAGGAAGGATCAGAAGGGTTAACCATGTTTTGAATAATGCCCATGACATTCCTCATATCACTTTGGAGTTCTCCTTTCTTGTCTTGTCCAAGTCAATGCTTTTCCTCACCAGTTATCCACTGACAGATTCTGCTGATAGCAGCCCTCTCATGCTGACAAACATAGAAACATAGACATAGAAACATAGAAACATAGAAGATAGGAACAGGAGGCGGCCATTTGACCCTTTGAACCTGCTCCGCCTTTCATTACGATCATGGCTGATCATCCAACTCAATAGCCTAATTCTGCTTTTTCCCCATAACCTTTCATCCCATTCACCCCAAGTGCTATATCCAGCTGCCTCTTGAATACATTCAATGTTTTGGCATCAACTACTCCCTATGTTAATGAATTCCACAGGCTTGCCACTCTTTGGGTGAAGAAATGTCTCCTCACCTCCATCCTAAATGGTCTACCCTGAATCCTCAGACTGTGATCCCTGGCTCTGGACTCCCCCACCATCGGGAACATCCTTCCTGCATCTACCCTTTCTAGTCCTGTTAGAATTTTATAAGTCTGTGAGATCCCCCCTCATTCGTCTGAACTCCAGCAAAAACAATCCTAACCTAGTCAATCTCTCCTCACACATCAATCCTGCCATCCCTGGAATCAGCCTGGTAAACCTTCGCTGTACTCCCTCAAGAGCAAGAACATCCTTCTTCAGAAAAGGAGACCAAAACTGCACACAATGCTCTAGGTGTGGCCTCACCAAGGCCCTGTATGATTGCAACAACGCATCCCTGCCCCTGTACTCGAAACTTCTCGCAATGAAGGCCAACATACCATTTGCCTTCTTTATCACCTGCTGCACCTGCATGCTTGCCTTTAGTGACTGGTGCACAAGGACACCCTTGCTGCACATTCCCCTCTCCCAATTTACAGCCATTCAGGTAGAAATCTGCCTTCTTGTTTTTGCTTCCAAAGTGAATAACCTCACATTTATCCAAATTATACTGCATCTGCCATTGATTTGCCCACTCACCCAACCTGTCCAGATCATTCTGAAGGATCTCTACATCCTTGTCACAGTTCACCCTCCCACCCAACTTGGTATCATCTGCAAACTTCGAGATGTTACATTTTATTCCCTCATCCAAATCATTAATATATAGCTGGGGTCCCATCTGTGTACACAACTCTCTTGAGAAAATGCTGGAAAATCTCAGCAGGTCTGGCAGCATCTGTAAGGAGAGAAAAGAGCTGACGTTTTGAGTCCAGATGACCCATTGTCAAATCTTTGATAGAAAAGGAGCTTTGACAAAGGGTCAGAACATTGAATACAGGAGTTGAGATGTCTTGATGAAGTTGCACAAGACATTGGTAAGACCACACTTGGAATCCTGTGTACAGTTCTGGTCACTCTATTATAGAAAGGATATTATTAAACTAGAAAGAGTGCAGAAAAGATTTACTGGGGTGCTCCCAGGATTTGATGGTTTGAGTTATAAGGAGAGGCTTTTATCTCTGGAGCGTAGAAGGCTGAGGAGTGATCTTATAGAGGTCTATAAAATAATGAGGGACATAGATCAGCTAGTCAATATCTTTTCCCAAAGGCAGGGGAATCTAAAACTAGAGGGCATAGCATTAAGGTGAGAGGGGAGAGATACAAAAGTGTCCAGAGGGGCAATTTCTTCACATAGAGGGTGGTGAATGTCTGGAACTAGCTGCCAGAGGTAGTAGCAGAGGCGGGTAAAATTTTGTGTTTTAAAAAGCATTTAGACAGTTACATGGGTAAAATGGGTATAGAGGGATATGGGCCAAATGCGGGCAATTGGGGATAGCTTAGAGGTTTAAACAAAAGGGCAACATGGACAAGTTGGGCCGAAGGGCCTGTTTCCATGCTGTAAACCGCTATGACGCTATGATCTGGACTCGAAATGTCAGCTCTTTTCTCTCCTTACAGATGCTGTCAGACCTGCTGAGATTTTCCAGCATTTTCTCTTTTGGTTTCAGATTCCAGCATCCGCAGTAATTTGCTTTTTTACACAACTCTCTTACTGAGAGGAAATCCTGTTAAACCTCCGCTTTGTCTTAGAATTCCATCTGACTCTCTGTTGAACAATTTGATCACTTGCAGTCTGAGAGAAGCTGTATTCTTGTCTTTGGGCAGTGGGTTGTCCTGCTTGAAATTTTATGTTGAGATCAGGATGACTTTTTTTCAAGCTGCATATCTGAAGCCAATATGCTGAAAGATACCTGGTATAGTTGACTCGGTCATAAGCGAAGAACCATGGCAGCATTGACTGAATACTTCAAAGATGAAGATTCCAGCTGGTGACCCTGATAAATAGCAACAATTCTACCGTTTTGATGAAACTGATTGAACTGAAGAATCATGCTGTTTTTGCTATTATTAACAAAGTTATAGCAACTTCTGCATCTCTGGAATCTCTTGGAGTTGATGGTATCATCAAAAACATCAGTGGGGAAGTGATGCGCGACAATTAAGCACGTGGAACCAAGGCTTCGATATTGAAGGCTTTTATTGTGTAACAATGGAACTACTAACACGAATACACCAGTTCAGACTGAAGGGGTCCTGCCGGAGCAGAGGGTCTTATACCTCGCCACCGGAGGCGGGGCCCCACTGGGATGTGCCATGATAACACTTATAACAGGTAAACACCCTAACCCAACAACATTGTACAACCCCCACAGTAACAACACCCTAGCCCAACAGTAACATAATAACAACCCCCAGTGGTAACCAACGATGGTTCACCACATTCACCCCTCCTTTAAAAACAAAAGGCGGCGGGGTGCAAGAAAAAACAGGTCATATATACAGAATTCACAAGTCCAGACGGTCTGGAGGACCGCACCGACGCTGTGATCTCCTCAACACCGGTTGCGAAACCGGAGCAGGTGCTTGCGGTGGCGTTCTCTCCAAAACAACGTCCGGCTGTCCCCTCAAGGACTCCCGGGCCGGTTGGCCCTGGTGAGGCGATGGTGCAGGGGATCCTGGAACCTTCGGTGGTGGCGCCGATCTCCGAGTCTCAGGCAAGCTGTACATGGGAGTAGAACTGTTATGCACTGGTCCCGGTGCTGACCGCGCCACGTCTGGGGAAGCAATGAGGAGTAGTGGATTCGTGACTGGGGGAATAGGAGCGACAGGACTTGCTACGTCCCCTGCGGGCGCCAGGTCTCTAATGGAGACAGTGTCCTCTCGCCCGTCAGGATATGCCACATAGGCATACTGAGGGTTGGCGTGGAGGAGTTGGACCGGTTCGACCAAGGGGTCGGACCTGCGAGCCCTCACATGTCGCCGCAGAAGGACGGGTCCTGGGTACGTCAACCAGGCTGGCAATGAGATCCCCGAGGACGACTTCCGAGGGAATGAGAACATCCTCTCGTGGGGAGTAGCATTGGTTGCCGTACACAGGAGGGAGCGGATAGAATGGAGCGCATTTGGAAGGACCTCCTGCCAACAGGAGACTGGAAGGCCCCTGGATTTCAGTGCCAGTAGGACAGCCTTCCAGACTGTAGCATTCTCCCTTTCCACCTGTCCGTTACCCCTAGGGTTGTAGCTCGTGGTTCTACTAGAGGCAATCCCGAATGAGAGCAGGAATTGCCTCAAGTCGTTGCTCATGAACGACGAGCCCCTGTCGCTATGAATGTAGCAGGGGTACCCGAACAGGGTAAAAAGCTCACTGAATGCCTTGATGACGGTGGCAGTCGACGTGTCCGCACAGGGGACAACAAACGGGAACCGGGAGTACTCGTCTATTATGTTGAGGAAATAGACGTTCTGGTCCGTTGAGGGAAGGGGGCCCTTAAAATCCACACTCAGCCTCTCAAAAGGGCGAGTGGCCTTGACCAATTGTGCCCGGTCTGGTCGATAAAAGTGTGGTTTGCATTCTGCGCAAATCCGACAGCTTCTCGTCACTGACCTGACATCCTCCACCGAGTAGGGCAGGTTGCGGGCTTTGACGAAATGGTAGAGTCTGGTGACTCCAGGATGACACAGATCATTGTGGAGGGCCTTCAAGCGGTCCTCCTGCATAGTAGCGCATGTTCCGCGCGAGAGGGCATCCGAGGGCTCATTGAGTTTCCCTGGACGATACATAATCTCGTAATTATAGGTGGAGAGCTCAATTCTCCACCACAAGATCTTGTCATACTTGATCTTGCCCCTCTGCGTGTTGCTGAACATAAACGCCACGGATCGTTGATCCGTGATCAGGGTGAACCGCTTCCCTGCCAGGTAATGGCGCCAGTGTCTGACTGCCTCCACAATGGCCTGAGCCTCCTTCTCCACCGCTGAGTGCCGAATTTCGGGGCCTTGAAGGGTGCAGGAAAAGAACGCGACGGGCCTGCCTGCCTGGTTTAGTGTGGCGGCTAGGGCGAAATCAGATGCATCACTCTCCACCTGGAAAGGGATGGATTCATCCACCGCGTGCATCGTGGCTTTCGAGATGTCGCTTTTCAAAGCCTTGAAGGCCAATTGGGCCTCCGGCGTAAGTGGGAAGGTCGTGGACTTGATGAGCGGACGAGCTTTGTCCGCGTAGTTGGGGACCCACTGCGCATAGTACGAAAAGAACCCGAGGCATCTCCTCAGTGCTTTCGTGCTAGCGGGCAAGGGAAGTTCAGTAAGTGGGCACATACGGTCTGGATCAGGGCCAATGACCCCGTTTTCCACCACGTATCCGAGGATGGCTAACCTGCGCGTACGGAATACGCACTTCTCCCTGTTATAGGTCAGATTCAGGCGAGATGCGGTGCGCAGAAAGTGTTGGAGATTCGTGTCGTGGTCCTGCTGGTCATGGCCGCAGATGGTGACGTTATCCAGGTATGGGAAGGTAGCCCGCAACCCGTTCTGGTCCACCATTCGGTCCATAGCACGCTGGAAGACCGAGACCCCATTGGTGACACCAAATGGAACCCTGAGGAATTGGTATAGACGACCATCCGCCTCAAAAGCCGTATATTGTCGGTCCTCTGGGCGGATGGGGAGTTGATGGTAGGCGGACTTAAGGTCTATGGTAGAGAACACTCGGTACTGCGCAATCTGATTGACCATATCAGAAATGCGCGGGAGAGGATACGCATCCAGCTGCGTATAACGATTAATGGTCTGACTATAGTCGATGACCATCCGAGGTTTGTTCCCGCTTTTGACTACCACGACCTGCGCTCTCCACGGACTAGCACTGGCCTGTATGATCCCTTCCTTGAGGAGCCGCTGAACCTCAGATCTAATAAAGATCCGGTCCTCAGCGCTGTAACGCCTACTTTTAGTAGCGATGGGCTTGCAGCCTGGTACCAGATTCTTAAAGAGGGATGGTGTAGTGATTTTCAGAGTGGAAAGATTGCATGCGGGGCGCTTTGGGCAATTTGGAGGCTGCGGCTGATTCCCTACTGCCAGTGAAGGGAGTGGCCCACCGTACTGTAGGATCACACTCTTCATGTGGACCATAAAATTTAGTCCGAGGAGAATTGGCGCACAAAGGTGAGGTAACACAAGGAGCCTGTATTGCTCGTAAATTGTGCCCTGTACCTCAAGAGTTACCATACATCGTCCTTGGATCGGTACAGACCGGGACCGTGATGCCATGGAAATTGTCTGCTTGGCAGGGAGAACCCGGAGTCCACACCTTTTAGCAGTTTCAGGGTGTATGAAACTTTCGGTGCTCCCACTGTCAAACAGACAATTCACAGTTCGACCATTTACCTTTATATCCATCATGGAATTCTCAAGCCTGTGGTGCTTAGTCTGGTCCAGGGAGATCGATGCCACCGTTGGCCCCTGGGCGTCACTGCATGCCGCCGATGTTGATGCTGAGGACCCCTGCTGGTCGCTCCTAGTCATTGTGGACCATGATGGCCGCCCCCATGAATTGCACGTGGGCGAGGGCGCCAAACGCAGCGACTCCTGGTGGTCTTCCTCCTCCTCCGTCAGCCACGATGGCGCCGTCCTGGGTTCGCACTGTGGTCGGACCTCGTGGGTACTGCAACGCCGAAGGAGATTGTCTCCGTTCTGGAGGGTTACAAGCTGCACTGCCGTTTTTAGACTTCGACCTGCAGACTTTACCGTAGTGGCCTTTTTTACCGCACTGGCTGCAGATAGCCGTTCTTGCCGGACACTGCTGCCGTGGATGCTTGGCCCCACCGCAAAAATAGCATCACTGGCCACCTGGAGCTGCCGCCGTCGTCGGATCGATCTGGGAGCGCGGGTTAGCGGGGCGAGGAGGGAGCTGAGCTTGCTCCTGCCACATTGACTGCACGTGGTCCTCGGGGTACAGCGCCAAGCTCTTCGACGCCGCTTCCAGCATCCCAGCCATCTCCATTGCTTGGGTCAAGTCGAGGTTCCCCTTTTCCAGCAATTTAAGCCTGATGTACGAGGACCCTACCCCTGCTACGAACGCGTCTCGGGCGAGGTCGTACATATATTGTTCGGCTGATACGTCTTTACAATCGCAACCCCTGGCAAGCTGCAGGAGCTCATTGGCGTAGTCCTCCATGGTTTCGCCCGACTGCCGACGTCGTGTAGCGAGGAGGTAACGAGCGTGTATCTCGTTGGGTGGTTTCGTGTATCGTTTCTTCAGGAGCTCGACGGCCCTCGGGTAAGTGGGAGCCGCACGAATCGCGAGATAAATCGTGTCGCTTACCCTTGCGTGGAGGACTTGGAGTTTGTCACTGTCTGTAGTGATAGCTACAGAGGCTGCCAGGTAGTCTTCGAAACACTTCCACCAGTGGTCGAAGGTGTTAGCGGCACCGACCGCACGTGGGTCCAGCGCCAGACGATCTGGTTTTAAGATCTGTTCCATACTCTTTTTTTTTTGTACAGCTGAGAGTTTTCTGTTACACAATAAAATTGATGCGCGACAATTAAGCACGTGGAACCAAGGCTTCGATATTGAAGGCTTTTATTGTGTAACAATGGAACTACTAACACGAATACACCAGTTCAGACTGAAGGGGTCCTGCCGGAGCAGAGGGTCTTATACCTCGCCACCGGAGGCGGGGCCCCACTGGGATGTGCCATGATAACACTTATAACAAGTAAACACCCTAACCCAACAACATTGTACAACCCCCACAGTAACAACACCCTAGCCCAACAGTAACATAATAACAACCCCCAGTGGTAACCAATGATGGTTCACCACAGGAAGGCAGACTGAAGTTCAATTGCTGGATTGTAAGTCAGGTCTTGCTCGTCATCTGGTAGTGTCAATGTAAGGTGACTATTTCAATCTCTGCAGAGCTTCACACGCAATCTTCTAAGTTCTAACACTCCCGTTGTAATGATGGCCGCTTACAACACCAATGACAGAAGAACCTGCCACAACCAGCTCAGATTCAATGATGATGTCGCAAAGGCTGGCATCAGCAAATCTTTTTCCAACGAAAGCTCCAAATATTACAATGTGAAACTTCCCTACGTGAAGAATAAATCTCTGCAAGGAGAGGCATTCCTCCAAAGAATCTTTTTGGACCTTGCCGTAAGTTGCCTGGTCGATTACTGTGACAATCCAAACCTGCAATATTAACTCTTGGCTACAACTCACTGTACTGAATTCAGTCAGGTTGTTATCGATAGGAAGTAACCAATCACTTTGGCTTTTCATGTGATTTATGCATATTTTGTAATAATATTTTCTATAAAACGCTCACTTTTTGAAGATGGGAACACTGATTTTTGTGGCAAATGGTCTCTAAACTAGTAGTGGCGAAAATTAGAAGTATTTCCAAGGAGGAGACGCCAGAAATGCATTTCGCCCCATGATCATTCATTAAAAATGTGTGTTCTGCAAAAGTTTGCGACTTTTGAGTTCTTATCCTTATGTAAAATTTCCTGTAGGGCACAAGAAGGAGCCTTTAGAGGGATCCTGACAGGATATGGAATGTTCTTTGTAATGTTAGAATACCTGACTCCAAAGTGTTTGTCTGAAGTAAATTATTAAACATTGCCATACTAGGATTTGACTGCAAAACTCAGTCCCAATATGAGGTTACTTTTAAACTTCTCCAGGAATTTAATATCTGCTTCATCTTGTGAGCAATTCTAATAAAGCTGGCTTCTCTCAGAGAAGCAAAAGTTCTCACACTGCAGAAGTTTTGCTGACTGCTGGCAATATTGTGGTGTGATTGGATAACAGCGGGTGAGCTGGTAGCCTGGGGTGTTTAGTTTAACACTAGCAGGTGACTCTTTCTTATCCTTGTAAAAAGTCAAAAACAATATTTTAGACTTTGTTAACACACCAATGCCCCAGAATATCAAATGTCACAACAATGGAGAATGAAAAAGCATGACTGAGACTTATTATCCAGACTCCACTAATCAAAGGAAAGAATATCATCAAACAGCAGCTCAAGTATTCCAGTCATTATTACGTATGAGAGATAACCTTTGCAAGAATTGTTCAAATGTTATCCTCCAGGTGAAAAGCACCGATAAGCACATTATCAAAAGATATGAACATTGTTGCTGTTTTATTTGCAACGTTAATTCAAAGTACATTTAAACAATTCTTGGAGCTAGGTTATTAGTGGAACTTTATTTACAGATTTTGTCTAGTTGAACCTGTAGGGGGTGGATTTCTGCAGAGTTGTCAGTGCATTAACAGTGTATAAACACAGAACCTTATGTAATTCTATAGAATATGACCAAGGGCAATTGGGTAGAAGTTAGTTCCACCCAAGTGCACCTTTCAAATGCTTTCTTGAGTTCTCTCATGTGTTCTAAGGCTTTCCATGAAGCATAATTGCAGCTGGTTTTATTTGCTTTTATCAGAGAAAGAGCCTATGGTTCAGCAGCTGTCAAATTGCTGCACATCCTTGGACATTGGCCACTGGGCCTTCTTTTAATATGTGTACCCATTGTTAATTATATACCAACTGAGTATTTATGCAGACTGAAACTGTGGTCCTTGGGTTAGGAGGTGCATGTTTGTAATGTGTGCCTCTGTAAATATAAGCTTGTAGATGTATAAAGATGAGGCTCCAGTTCTATCCTTTCACCTCCCAGCTATTTGGAGTTGGACATGGAAACAGAGAATGATTACCTAAAGGTGAAGGTTAGAAACTATGAAAAGGTTTGGGCATAAAGTGACAGTACTAGTGGCCATAGTGGAAAATGGCAGAAAGCAATTATAGGGCATGTTATACCCTCTGATGTTCACAAGGTATGAGTCATATGGCCAGTACAAGGATGAAGTGGATAAGTGAACCCGGGGCACCGACACTACGAAACAGTAAAGAGCATATAAACTTGATGTTATCACTTCCCACCAGAAGTAAAATCAGAAGTCATATATTTTATGAGATAGATTCCTGTCATTCGAATAGTAAAGAGTGCTTGAACCTTCTAATAGAGTTGCTGGATGAAACCAACAAAAAAGCTGATGTATTAAATGCATATGAAGCATGACCAGAACTTGACAGATTTTGGAAAAAAACAGATGGTTGTTCTAGGAAGAATATCAAAGACTTTAACAGATTGTGCGAAAGTTGGAACAATTCAATTTGGGAATTTCTAGATTGGCAGTAGCATGTAAGTTACTGGATAAAATATACTAAGGTGTCTCAAATGGACAGGCTCCTGGTTCTAACTGATGTTTGCTTTTCAGAGAAGGAAAACCTGTTGGATCAGATGGCTGCTGGCTTGAAAAATATCCTGGAGAAACAATTATTTACTTTAGCCTTTGTGGAACGCATGAGAGATCGGCTGTGAAACAAAGCGTAAAAGATGAAATAATTACTGTTGTCTTTTCTTCTCGTGCTTACTAACAAATAAATATCAAGGCACTAACCATGCATGTGGGATTGGTTAACACTAAAATACATGGGTTTATTTATTGAAGAGCTGAGGTATTGGGAGCAATATTAGAAAGTAGGAGAAGTTGTACATGTCTGATCTGGTTGCTCCCTCACAGATTGAGGCTGAGGGAAGGATTTTCTGGTATTTTCCTACCCAAAATCAACGGACCTTTTGCTGGTCCAACAAATTTTCTGTTCCCGCTGCTACGATTGCTACGGCAGGCAGGATCAGAAAATCCCGCCCTAAATCTCAGCCACAAGATAGGCTGTATTATTTCCCCTAAAAAATAACCACACCCACTTAAAGATGTATCACAAAATCAGCCTCTTTTTTCAAATAAACAGTTCCCCTTACAAATAATCATATCATTTCCACTGCTTTTTATTATATTGCAAAGTTACGAGTTAAGAGACTCATAAGTCCTTAGAGTGTATTGGTGACCTCTTTATATTCCTTGACTTAGTAAATGTAATGTAAGCTTAAGGCTGTTGAATTTTCTCATAGTAGTCAGAAAGAGTATCACGCTTGGATGTTGCTTTGGACTTTCCCTTGGATCTTGTCCTGGATGATTGTAATTCCACAGCAATTGAGGATTTGGGACATCCCTGATTTGTCCTATATTCTGTCTCACGGTTGCACCATTAGTGTGATGATCTCATATGGCCTCGGCTCTGGGCAAACTCCGCCTGTTCCACAAGAGATCGTCCTTGCTTTGAATTTTTTTAACACTTCTATCCATTTCAAGCCCACATCAAGACATGGACCAAGAGAATGGTTTGGACAGGTTGGCAATTTGACAAATCTTGCAGCTTCAGCTTGAACTTAGTTGTGAAGATGGAGTACTTTTGTGGGGGAGCCGAGTGATAATACTACTCCACGGGGCGAAAACCACTCCAAGACGTCATGAAACAATAAGCAACTCTTTGGAACATGTAGAAGTCCCCAACTTCCAAATGTCTTCCTGAGTGTCATGTTATTACAATGATATAATCTTTGAGCCTATTTACTATGCAACACAAAAGGCACCAATCACTCATTATGGATTGGATAAACATGTTGTGCGTTCATTTATTAAAAGGAGGAACATGAGAACTGTTAAACAAAGGTTGTGATGCTAGTGTACCTTTAAGAATTTTTTAAAAAATCATGTCCACTGCAATTTGTAAGCTGGCCTTTTGGTTTCATTGTGGCACCGACTGTCTGTTAGAAGTTCTCTTATTGCTGCTTCAATGGTTTAAGTGGGGTTTTGTTTATTTTTACTCTGGGTCTCAGGTCCTCTCTGGGATCTTTAATGACTCTGCATTGTTAGGAGGAAGACTGGTTGACAGGTCAGGTGACAGGAGCTCTTTTGGTTCAGTTTTGAGCTGCTGTTTTAGTTTAGAAGGGGATGGACATCAGACTGAAAAGCAGTCCGTGATATTGGACATTCTGTCGGCTAAATGGAAGCAAGACCTTTTGCCTTCCTGGAGTGGAAACAAAATCTACTGTTGGTGGTTGGCTTGCCTAGACTCTCTCTCTCTCTCTCCCTGGTGTTTTGGGAAGCTGTTCTGACTCCAAGCTTGTGTGTGTGTGCATCAAGAGACCTGCAGCATTCAACCAAAGAACTGAGTTCTAGCATCATGTGAGCATTTGTATTTTATGTGCTAAACCTGTGGCAAGGGTTTTATACAGGGAAATTTGATTGGAACATTTTGCATACTTGTTAAGGGTTATACAATGTCATGATTTTTATTGTTTGTAATTGGTAACAGTTATTGCTAATTTTCTTTCTATACATGTTAACTGTATACTTAAATAAACTGTCTGCTTAAAGCTCCCGAGTGGGTCAGTTCAATCATACTTTAAGTGAAGCATCTCATGCTCACCCTAGCCAAATTCAAAGTGCAAAATTTATGATCCAGGCAGACTTCATAAACACTTTGGAGTTTCTGACCTGAATTATAACAACATATAAAGCTTGAAGACATCAGAGCTGTGTATGTGCTCTGCTCAAAGCAAAAGTAAGACTAAGACTGGATCACAAGACACATTTCTCTTCTAGTGATGTCATGCTGATATCCCTTAAAGGCATAGTACAACACGGAGATTGGTTAATCTGGAATGTTGATAGTTGAGATTGCACACATGACCTGCATGCTTTGTCAACCTGCAATGATCGCCTCCTACTTTCATCTGTCTTTGAGTAACTCATCAATGCTGCAGCCTTTGGATGTCTGAAAATCTTCTTAAACAGTATCTATTGGAGTAGATGCAATCAGCAATTTAGTGATTCTCTGTCAGGTTTGTTTCTGAAAAATCACAGTAGGTACCCTTTACTCTGCATCGACTGATAAAAGGATGGATGGATTCCTTAGGCTGTTGACATTACAATATATACTCACTTCATCCTGAATTGGTTCTTAAATTTGTCCAGATGATCTTGGGATTCTTTTGGTCTTCTTCCATGAGCCTTGATGTGTTGAGTTTATGTAGACCTTAAATTCCAATGGCTAAACAAATTTTCGTGGTCTTCTTCTCTGGTTCAAACATGCTAAGGTGAAGAACTATGGCTCTGTGCAGGTCAGCTGCCTTCCAATTTAAGATGGAGAATTATGTGAACATTTTTCCATTATTCCCCGGATTTTTCTGCTTCTCTTGTTTTACTGATTAGGGTTCAAATACTGAAAATGCTTTAAATACATTGCAGTATTTCAGTTGCTCGAAGTTCCTTTATTCAAAACTGCACTTTGGATAAGTGGCTCTGCAGCCACATGCATGTGCCTTTCTGAAGCTTCCTCCATGAAACTTGTGGAGGGATCACACAATGATGCTCCGTAAAGCAAATAATGGAGACAAAAACTTTTCCAGCATTCTTCAACTTTCGATTTTGCCTGCCATTTTCACCATTTTATTTGGCCCAATTTCCCTGACAGCTCTCGGTTCTCTCTGGCCCCTCAATCAATCCCAATCAATCAGTGTGGCCTGTGTCCACATAGTTGCCTTCCCCAGTTGAGTACTGTTCAGTGCTACACCTCTGGACACATTGTTAAACAGACTGCCTCTGCACTCTGATCTCCAGTTAAAGATAACACAGTCTGCCTTTACTGAATGGTTTAAAATTTCTTCCATCAGTTCTGGTGCCATGTTGAGCAGGATGTGTTGAAAAAAAATGAAAGATTCCCCACCTCTGCTATCATGTTCTGTTTTCATCTCAATAACAAATAAATATCAAGTCACATTTTTTTTAAATGCATGCCTTTTCACAGCTTTTTCTGCAGCACAAATTCAAGGATGGATCTGTTAAGCCATGTGCAGCATTAGAAAAAACACAAGGATTTAAAGGGGCTTTGCAGCTGTTAGCCCCATGGCAGTCATTGTGTCAGAGCTTGTGATCCCAAAATCTCAGCTCAAGACCCCACTGGGAATTTCAACCCACCATTTGAAAAGTCTTTTGTAAAGAAAGTGGATACACAATTCTTGTTAAATATTTTACATAAGATTTTGTACAAGGGGTGTACCTAAGAGAGTATAAAAGTAAGGTAAAGTCGCCATTGTCCCAGATGACCATTGGCTGTTCTCCCCTTTGATGGGGAAAGTTGACTGGTGTTTTAATCTGAGGAGCACCGCACCTCAGACGAGGTGCAGGGTTGAGAAGGCAGAGGCCTTCATGAATAACCTTCTCCTCCATGATCATCCTTGACACCGGTGCCCCACAAGGCTGTGCCCTCAGCCGCCTACTATACTCCTTATACACCTCTAACTGTATGGCCAAATTCCCCTCCAACTCTATTTTCAAGTTTGCTGATGACATCACCATAGTGATGAGACGGAGTACAGGAAAGAGATAGAGAATCTGGTGAACTGGTGCAACGACAATAATCTCCCCTCGATGTCAACAAAACAAAGGAGATAGTCATCAACTTCAGGAAGTATAGTGGAGGACATGCCCCTGTCTACATCAATGGAGATGAAATGGAAATGGTCAAGAGCTTCAGGTTTCTAGGTGTCCAGGCCACAAACAACCTGTCCTGGTCCCTCGATGCTGACGCTATGATTAAGAAAACCCACCAATGCCTCTACTTTCTCAGAAGAATAATGACATTTGGCACATCTATTGTGACTTTCACCAATTTTTACAGATGCACCATAGAAAGCATTCTTTCTGAGTGTATCACAGTTTGGTATGGCTCCTGCTCTGTCCAAGATCGCAAGAAACTACAAAGGATTGTGAATGAAGCCCAGTCTATCACGCAAATCAGCGTCCCATCCACTGACTCTGTCTCTGCTTCCCGCTGTCTCGGAAAAGCAGCCAGCATAATCAAGGACCCCACATATCCCAGACATACTCTCTTCCACCTTCTTCCATTGGTAAAAATATGCAAAAGTCTGAGGTCACGCACCAGTTGACTCAAGAACAGCTTCTTCCCTGCTGCCATCAGACCTTTGAATGGACCTACCTCATATTAAGTTGATCTTTCTCTGCACCCTAGCTATGACTGTAACACTACATTCTGCACTCTCTCCTTTCTTTCTCTATATATGTATGCTTTGTCTGTACAGCTTGCAAGAAACATTAGTTTTCACTGTATGTTAATACATGTGACAATTATGAATTAAATCAAATCAAATAACCCCAGCCAGCATGGAATTTGAACCCGCGCTGTTTGTGCCACTTTGAGTCACTAACCAGCTGTTCAGCCAACTGAGCTAAAACATAATGTGCAACTCCAAAATTAAATATAAAAATGTATAAATATTGCCTCTAATTCAGTACCTTACAAACCTGCTTTCTGGAACAGGGCGACAATTAAACAGAAGCTTAAGTATTATAAATATTGTGGTAAAATGAGCAAAGTCAGAGGCTGGTAGTTCTGCAGCGAATAACTTACTTCCAACTTCCCAAAGTCTGACTATCATCCTTAAATGACAAGTCAGGAATGTGATGGAATACTCTTCACTTCCCTCTTCAACAATACACCTGGAACGAGCACTATGCAGAATCATCAGAATGTCACCAGTGCTCTAAGGATTAATTTATAAGGAAAAATTACTTAATCAGGCTTGTATTGAATATAAAAGTTGAAAGGGTGATTTGATTGAGATTTATAAGATTTTGAAAATAAATGATATGGCGAGATAAAGTGTTATAATTCAGGTGAGAAACTCCAAAGTCTTTTAAGAAGCCCGTCTGGATCATAGGTTTTGCACTTCGAATTTGGCTAGGGTAAGCATAATATGGTTCACTTCAGGTATGATTCAAATGACCCACTAGGGAGCTTTTAACAAACAAAGTTTATTTAAGAATAAGCGGCACGGTAGCACAGTGGGGGCGGCACGGTAGCACAGTGGTTAGCACTGCTGCTTCACAGCTCCAGGGACCTGGGTTCGATTCCCGGCTTGGGTCACTGTCTGTGTGGAGTTTGCACATTCTCTTCGTGTCTGCATGGGTTTCCTCCGGGTGCTCCGGTTTCCTCCCACAGTCCAAAGATGTGCGGGTTAGGTTGATTGGCCATGCTAAAATTGCCCTTAGTGCCCTGGGATGCGTAGGTTAGAGGGATTAGTGGGTAAATATGTAGGGATATGGGGGTAGGGTCTGGGTGGGATTGTGGTCGGTGCAGACTCGATGGGCCGAATGGCCTTTCTCTGTGCTGTAGGGTTTCTAAGATTTCTCATTCTAAGAATATAGTAAACATGTATAGAAATAAAATTAGCAATAACTTTTATCAATTAAAAACTAAAACAAAACAACCACAACCATGTAAAACCCTTAACAAATTTCTCTAAAATGTTCCAATCAGACAATACTTCCCATAGACAAAATCCTTTCCACAGGCTTAACACAGCAAAGACTAATGCTCACGTGATACCGGAACTGATTCCTTTGGTTGGAAAATTGAAACCCTGACTTCTCAGCCTTGTAATTTCTAGCAGCCCTCTGGATACACCCAGAACAGCTTGAAGTCAGAACAGCTTCCGAGAACACCAGGGAGAGAGAGAGAAACAGAGACACTGCTTTCAGTCTGATGTCCACTCATTTCTAACTGAACCGAAGCCAGCAGCCAAACAGAAAATGAACCCTTAAATTCGCTGGAAAGGAAAAAAAAACTGTCCCAAATGCATGACCTGCCAACCAGTCTTCCTCCTAACTATGCAGGGTCATAAAACAAGTACCTGAGGCCCACAGTAAAAATAAACAAAGCCCCATTTAAACCACTGAAGGAACAATAAAAGACAACTTGGCAACAATAAAAAAAAACTGCAAAAGTCTGCTTACAACTGCGGAGAAAATGATTTTATAAAAATCTCTTAAAGATACACTAAAGTCACAAAAGGGAAGCATTATCACCAACTTACCTAAATCCACTACATATACAAGGGAGTGATTTTCAGCCCACATCCACCATCAGAGAGGACGGTGATGAGAGCAGGAAATGCCACTGAAATCAAGAAACATAATTCTTGCTGGCAAGATCGCATTTCTCGATTTTCCATGCACTTCACTGGTGACGTCACAGGATTCATGTCCACAAAGGGCAAGAACCTCATTTTAATATTTTCGAATACATTTCAAACTAATTACCTCCTCTGGCACATGATCCCCTCTCTGAATATACAACAGTTATTTGAAGATGTGAATCAGTCGAGGGTATCCCCCCGGGGGAGCAAAGATAAATATAGCCCCCAGCAGAAATGAATATGCCGAGCAGTGTCCTAACATTGCCCCCTGTATTGCCCCTTTGTGCAGGTTGGCAATGCCAGGTTGGTACTGGCAGGTTGGCACGGCCAGGTTGGCACTGGTTTACCATGGCTAATCCATTTAACCTACGTATCTTTGGTCACTGAGGAGCAAATTAGCATGGGCAATCCACCTAACCTGCACATCTTTAGACTGTGGGAGGAAACCAGAGCACCCGAAAGAAACCCATGTAGACACGGGGAGAATGTGCAAACTCCATGCAGACAGTCACCCAAGGCCGGAATCAAAACTGGATCCCTGGTGCTGTGAGGCAACAGTGTTAACCATTGTGTCACCGTGCTGCCCTTTTGATTAAGGAAAGCATTGCATTACTGGAGAGAGAGGATATCCCAGAAGGCTCAAGGAGAGAATCTACTTGGTTAGAACTAAGGAACAAAACCGATGCAGTTACATTGTTTGGCCACTATCTAATAGAAATAAAGTCAAGGAACAAATTTGCAATGAAACTATAGAGAGTTGCAAGAATTTTTTTTAAGTTTATTTATTAGTCACAAGTAGGCTTACATTAATACTGCAATGAAGTTACTGTGAAAATCCCTTAGTCGCCACACTCCAGTGCCTATTCGGGTGCACTGAGGGAGAATTTAGCATGACCAATGCACCTAACCAGCACGTCTTTCAGACTGTGGGAGGAAACCGGAGCACCCAGAGGAAATCCATGCAGACACAGGGAGAACGTGTAAACTCCGCACAAATAGTGACCCAAGCCGGGAATCAAACCCGGGTCCCTGGAGCTATGAGACAGCAGTACTAACCACTTTGCTTAGAGGAGTTATAATGGGGGAACTTTAATTACCTGACTATGGACTGGAATAGTAGCAGCGTAAAATGCAGAGAGGGGCAAGAGTTCCTAGAGAGTTTTCATGAAATTTTTGTACAGTAGTATATTTCCAGTCCAACGAGAGGGGAGGCACTGCTGAGCCTGGTTCTTGGGAGTGAGATGGGATGAGTGGATCAAGTGTCAGTAAGAAAGCATCTCGCGGACAGTGATCATTGTATCATAAAGTTTATGCTGGCTATGGAACAGGACAAAGAACAATCCAGGGTAAAATAATTAACTGGGGGAAAGCCAACTTCATCGGAGTAAGAATGATCTGAGCCAGACAAATTGGAGTCAAAGGTTGGCAGGAAAAATGACAGCTGATCTTTAGGCTACCTTCAAGGAAGAGATGATTCAGGCACTGTCAAGAGATACTCCCTCGCAGGGAAAGTTAAGGCAAACAAATCTAGAACTCCCTGGATGCTAGAAGAGATAGAAATTAAGCTGAAGAAGAAAAAATGTGTTTATGACACTTGCCAGGTGGATAATACAACGGAGAAAAGGGTGAATATAAAAGGCTCAGAGGGGAAGTGAAAAAGTAAATAAGAGAAGCAAAGAGGGAGTATGAAAAGAGACAGGCAGCTAACCTAAAAGGGAATCCCAAAATCTTCTCTCGGCATCTAAATAAGTAAAGAGTGGGAAATGGAGGACTAGGGCTGACTAGAAACTGCAAAGGGAATTTACACATGGAGGGAGAGGGAATAGCTGAGATATTAAATGAAGATTTCATATCTACCTTTACCAGTGAAGAAAATGCTACCCAGGTCACGATAAAGGACTAGGTAATTAATACACTGGAAGATTTAAAATTGTTAAGTGGAGGTATTGAATAAGCTGTTTATTCTTAAAGTTGATAAGGCATTTGGACCGGATGAGATGCATCCAAGTACACTAAGGGAAGTGAGAGTGGGAATTGTGGAGGCACTGGTTATAATTTTCCAGTCCTCCTTTAACTTTCAAAGTGTAAAAATAAGCCCACCAACTACTGGTCAATCAGTTTAACTTCAGTGGTGGGGAAACTTCTAGCAAGAATAATTTAGGATAAAATTAATAATTACATGAACAAATGCAGGTTAATTAAGGAAAACAGCATGGATTTAAGGGAAAATCATATTTAACTAAATTGCTAGAGTTTTTTGAAGAGGTAAAGATTGATGAGGATAATGCTGTTGTTGTGGTGTACATGGACTTTGAAAAGTAATTTGATCAGTAACTTAACAGACTTGTGATCAAAATTACCGCTCATGGAGTAAAAGAGAAAGTAGCAACATGGATGCAAAATTAGCTGAATGGCAGGAAAAAGAGTGTAGTGGTTAATGGATGCTTTTCAGGCTGGAGGAAGCTTTGTACTGGAGTTCAACAAGGGCCATGTTGGGAAGCTTGCTCTTCTTGATACATATTAATGACCTGGACCTTGGTATACAGGGCACAATTTCAGATGTTGCGGATGATACGAAGCTTGGAAGCATTGTGAACCTGAGTGGGATCATGTAGAACTTTAAAAGGACATAGACATAGTGGGATTGGCAAACAAGTGGCAGATGAAGTTTAATGTGGGGAAATGTGAAGTGATTCATTTTGGTCGGAAGAAAATGAAGAATAAAGGGTACAATTCTAAAAGGGTGCAGGGGCAGAGGGTCCTGGGTGCATAAGTTATTGAACATGGCAGGACAGATTGAAAGAGTGGTTAATAAAGCGTATACTATCCGAGGCATTATTAATAGGGACATAGGGTAGAATTTTCCTGAATATCAGTAAAGCTTTCACCACCATATCATTCTGGACATGGGGGCAAAAAAGGCAAGCAGTGAGTCCCACAACATCACACTGGCAGGGTGGGTTCTGACTGAACCAGCTCCAACCCATCAGTCACTCAGTTGTTTGAAGATTGAAATGCCATTTTAAAGGCCATTCCAGTGCATAAAAGTTCACTTGGAAACCCACACCCAGGCAACCACCCGCTACTGCTCAACCACTTCCCTGGCACTGCCATGGGCACTTCCCTCTTGCAATGTCCCTGGACACTGCCCACTGGAACTGACTGGGCACTGTCCCTAGTAGTGCCCCTTAATAACCCTATCCCCCTGAGCAATACACTCACCTGAGCTTCTCTGAGATTTCTGCTTGCCAAGTGCATGCCTAGGGAGACCAGTCGTGTTTCACGTCAGTCTGCCCTCATGCTGATGTGAATGGTCTTTCTTATGGAGGGCGAGGGGTGTGGGGAGGAGGATGATTCAGGTGTTGAGGCCTGATAATGCTATGCTAATGTATGGAAATTATGTTCTTCATGACAACATTGGGAAATGCGTTACTTCACTGGTGAGGGAGAGGGGACAATCGCTTCATGGTTTTATATCGTCGTGAAGTGCAATTTGGACAACTTGTGAGATATTACATTCCCCATCGCTAAACCCGCCCGTGGAAAATCCCAGTCATCGACTACAAGAGCAAGGAGGTTACGATGAACTTGTGTGAAACACTAGTTTGGCCTCAGTTGGAGCACTGCATCCAGTTCTAGGTGCCAAACATTAGGAAGGATGTGAAGGCATTGGAGGGAGTACAGAAAAGAGTTCCAAGAATGGGTAAGGAACTTCAGTTATGATGATAGATTGGAGAAGTTGGGACTGTTTTCCTTGTAGAACAGAGGCTGAGAGAAGATTTTATGGGGGTGTTCAAAATCAAGAGAGTTTGGACAAAGTAGATAGGAGAAACTGCTCCCACTCGTGAAAGGATTGAGAACAAGAAAGTGCAGATTTAAATAATTGGCAAAAGAACCAAAAGTGACACAAGGAAAATCTTCTTCACACAATGAGCGGTTGGGGTCTGGAATGCACTGGCTGAGAGTGTGGTGGAGGTAGGTTCAATCGATTCAATCAAAGGGGAATTAGACTGTTATCTGAAAAGAGAGAATGTGCAGGGTTATGAGGAGAAAGCTTAGAAATGGAACTTGACACATTCCTCATTCAGAGAGGCAGTGCAGACAACCAGGCTGAATGGCCTCATTCTGTGCTGTAACAATTCTGTGAAATTTTCATTTGTTTGAGTCAGTCCAGGACCTATGTCACCATCAGGTTACAGCCTGGTCAGGAGTGGAAATAAAAATAAATTTTTATAGCCAGGTTTTACAAAAAAAACCTTATTTATAATTCTCCATCTACACTGACCTTGCAAACCTGGGAATGTTACCTGCGGCACAGCAAGCAACCTTTTGATCCTGAACTGACAAATATAAACACACAGATGTGAACTCCTCACTGAATTCTGTCCAACTCTATTGAACAGAATTTGTGTGGATTCCAACCACTTGTCTTATGTGAGTTTTTATAAGCTTTTATGTTTTTACCACTTCTTGAAGCTTTAAAAAATCTGGTATTGTTGGTGAACAACTGAGATGTGGCGATTGTGAAATTTCTTTTGCATTTCTTTCTGATGTTGGAATAAATGCTTGGTAAAAATAAAGGGGGCGACCTTATGAAAAAAATTTGAAGTCCAAAACGAGAGTGAAAACATGAGAGTTTTGGATCTGTTTTTTATCAGCAAGTCCAAAAATTTAATCTTATGTACATTGTGCATGAAAAAAATCCTGAAATCCATTTCTCACCAGTAGGGAGAGTGGGCATGGCCTAGTTCACCCAAAAGCCGGTTAATAGCAGCAGAGGATACAATTGCACATGTGCAAGTCTCTGTGCTGAGAGCAGCAAAGACCTGTCAATGCCTCCCCGCTGCTGTAGCAGGCCGGCCTCCGTAGCCTAAAGGCAACACCCATCACACACCTCTTCAAGGCCGCACAGCCATTCACTCCCCCCCCCCGCCCCCCCACACCCCCCCCAGTTTGGAATGACCGTTGATGGGGGGAACATATGTGATCTCGCCAGAGAGAACCTCCCCCGGCAAGGTCACACAGGCAAGTGAGCTTGGACGATACCGTCCCAAACTCGCTAATTTTATTCATATGATATTTAAAATAAATTTAAATAATTTATTCAGCCTCACCCTGAATATCCGGTGCCGGTAAGATCGCTAAAGGTGAGGAATCAGACACCGAACCTGATTTCTCATCTCTCTCGCGATCTTACCAGCCCTTCGGTCAGCGGGGCACAACAGGAAGATTGCCTCCAAAATGTGTTTTGTTAAATATATTATAAAGACAAGGGGATTGCTATTTAATTCTAAATATCAACCCAAATTTTAGCAAATAAATCTTTAAAATATATTGTTAAAGCATTTTTGACATTTGAGAGTCTGCATGTTTTTTCCTTTCAAAGCATACCTAGATAAATGTGATTTGATGAGTATTTATAAGACCATTAGGCAGTGCAATCGGTTCAGCAAAGTGCAACTTGAGGTTGAGAGTTGAAATTGCTGTGTGGCTGTCAGATATACATTGATTAATGATTAGCAAAATGCGAGGCAAACAGCTCTTGCTGCATTCAGCTAATTACAAGAATGTTCTTGACTTTAAAATTAAAACACAATAAAATTAAAAAGCAATTTAAATCTCATTTCACTGTTTGAATTCAAATGAATGGCAATTTATAATGGTATTTAAACCATGCTGGGAAAGGAAATAGAAACCGATTATACATCCAAAAATTAAGAATTGCAAAGAACATATAATACATTTTAAAAAGTAACATGAGTATAAAATTAAAAATAGGCACCATTGCCCATTGTGCTAGAAGTTTGTTATAGTTAAAGGTATTTAAGTCACTAGAACAAGTTTGTAATTCAAATTATCGACATATTTTTAATATGTGAGAATAATTTCAAGTCATTTTGTTTAAATTGTCTTTCCAAACATAAAATAATGTAGTAAATCTATATCACAGTGACTATAAGTCTATACACAGAAAGGGGGTGAT